>NW_017102484.1:6191-14880 GCF_001263275.1 Habropoda laboriosa
ATTACACTACTTAACAAGAAAACAGTGTCACAATTCAAAATAGTGCTGTTTTAACCCTTTTTTAAATACTAAGCAATGCATGCAAACAGTATTTTATTAGAGAACCTCGAAACTCAAAGACTATTACCTAAATTCTAAAATAAAAAAAATTGCTTTCATTGTTAAATGGTTGTGTAATTAACAACTTCCTACCACAAAAAATTAAAAAACCGACATCCTGAACAATTTTCTTCTGTTAGTTATGTCACTCTTCTAATAAATCGACGATATGGCCCTATTGGCGCACCAACATGTCCGCCGTCGAGAAAGGTAGACTAGTAGATGTACATATCTATAAAACGAATGCCTCTGCAGTTGAACTTTCTCCTCGCAAGAAATTCCGAAGGATATATCCGTCGAATAACCTCCTCTTACACCATTCAAGAGGATATTCAAGCGAGGAAATCGGACGCGTGTACGGTTACAAAGAACGAACATAACCTCTCCACAGCGGTGAATGCGCGCAGATAATTGTGACAAAGGAAAACAAACGAGTAAGAAAGGGAAAACGGGATCCTTTTCAAACTGGCTTGGTTGAAACGTGCTCGCGTAACCACCATTGTCCTTTATTTTCTTTAATTAATGCCAGCTGAAACGAACAAGGGTATAGCCTGTGAAATCGTTTTGTCTATCTGTAACGTTGGCCATTACTCGTTGGGAATCCATTAGATACAAATTGTGAATAGCGCGCGCTTCTCCCTCCGAACGAATAAATGTGACGAATAAATATCGAAACGATATAAAGGCCGGCACAGGGCTTTCTGCCGTTTACCCGATCGTATTTGCTTACAGCACGATGAAATCGGACCTTCCTGTGACGATTTCGAGTCACGGAAAATTGAACGAACACCGCCTTTGACTCGTCGCGTCCTCTCTTCTTCCCTTTCGTGTCCGGTAAAAGGGTAACCGAAATATGGAAACCAACTACCGTTTCCATTCTTTTTACCCTTCGCTCTATCGTCCCTTTTTTCATATTCCTTCTCGTCGTTTGATTGCTCTGCACATGCAAATATCGGGCATGTTTGAAAAGGATATTACGTTAGGACGCGAGACAAATAGCGCAAATCTGAATAAACAGGAAGTTTTCATTTTCATTTCTTTTCGAATTCGTATAATACGTGCAATTTCGGTTTGGTTTGTGTTATCGGCAAATAATGCTGAAATTAAAGGAAGTGAGTGTAAATTACAGCGTTCTCGTAACTGTCGGTCATTGGAAACCGTTTCGTGATTAATAATCATGTGGAAAGGATTAAGGAAATTCGATGTTCGAAATTACGGTGAAATTGTACCTTTGATAAAACAGCGGTGAATTATTTCAGGCTTGTTTATAAAACGATGAAAGCTGTAAAAGTAATTGGAGTTACGATTGTACTCGAGGAAATTCGGGTTTTTTGATTAGATAAATACAGAGCAGAAGTTAAAAATCACTTTTTCAGTGAATAAGAAGGAAAACCGTTGTTATCGATTGCTGTAGAGTATGAAATTAATTAATCTCTGAGAGTGCGAAGGTAAAACACATGAAACTTTGAAGGTAAGAAAACGTACGGCACGCGCGTGTGATAGATTTAAAAGAGCAACGCGATTATGGAACTTCAGTGAAGTTTAGCCGAAGTTGAGAAGTTGAAGATCAAAAGAACAGACGGATAGTAGAAATGTACGAAGTCATGTTAGCAAGAAGTTGGTATAAAGTACGAAATAGGGGAGTTGTGAAATTCAAGATTTCTCCTTTAATAAGCTCACCTGGATGTAACTTTTATTCCACATATTTTATTCATTTCAGCAAATTCTGTTTTTATATATCTCGTACGTTTTACAAATATACCGAAACAACTTTGCTTTTTCAATACAATTTTTATAACCCGAGATGCATTGTACTTTCGTGCATTTACATTTGGAAAAATATTACAGTTGTTTATTTTAGTTATCTACTTTATCAGTGAAAAAATTTAGCTTGAATTTCTGCTTAGAAATTTTATGCATTTGATACTTTTTACGTTATTCTAAGCCTCAGAGCCTTGGATTACAGCTTATAGCAAAATCTACTCAAGCTTCGAAAAAATAACGAAACTTTGTCTTCTTCTATTTTTCACATAAATCTACCACTTACGAGAAGAGTACTGGAAATTAATATTAACTTTGGCGAAGAAATGGAATTAAAAAAGAGCTGAAATCACTTCCGTCAGTGGGGCATCTTTTTTTAAACGCGCTATCTTTACCTCCAGATATAGCACCAAATAAATGATTAAAAAGCTATTCCAAAAATTGTTTCGTACGCTTTGTAACTGTCTTAATAAGTGCAAAAAGTTTGGCATTGTTAACTTTTATAAACACCGAAAAAGAGAATCTTGAATATTCCCGAAATTTTCGGCGCGATTTCCAGAACTAACCCCTTGGATCGTATAATACAATGTAATAACGAAGGAATTTATCGTCTCGAAAAATAGCAGTTGTTCTCCAAGGAATGATTGTAAAGTTGGAGATTAAGTTGCAGCCGATTGTGAACCGATAATTGGGATTTTCCCCCAAAATTTTGCCCGCTGCTCGTCGCTCGTTTGCTCCTGGGGACGACGGCGGTAGCAAGCTGTCCAATTTATAATTTCCTTTGGGGCTTGGAGGAGCAAACGACAAGAGGAAGTTTCTACGGAGGTCGACCGACTATTTCTAGCGACAGTTAAATCTTCCATCGGGATTACCGTCGTTCCTTTTCTACTTCACCTGACCTGCCGCGAAACTTTATTGACACGGCTATGCGTTAACCCTCCACGACACTTACCTCCTTTTCCTCTTGGAGAATGGAGCTTACTTTAGGTTTGTTAGCTCGCTGGTTAAATTGTCGCCGTAAGAATACAGCCTCGTGTATGATAAATCGCGGCGGCGGTGAATTGGAATTTTCGAAACCGAAAATCGTGAGCGGAGGTCGATCTAAAGAAAGGTTCATGGAATTTTAATGGAACGACGAAGATTCCGGTTGAATGGTTGCAGGAAGTTAGAATTGAAAGGTGATTCGGAAATAGAAGAAAATCTACCCTTACGGTGTCTCGAGGAATAATTAAATTCTTGATTTAGTTCGGTATCACGGATCATTTATGAGAAATTCGTGTGTTAATTTAGTACAAGATGTAAAATGATCGAGACACAAAGAGTATAACAAGAGTATAATAATATTGTGTAGGATGCACTTGAACATAAAAACTTTGAATGTAATATCGGTTGGAACAATTATTATCGATTAAGTGAATAAAAAGTAGGGGATTAAGGGCAAAAATAATACAATGTGAAGTCAATATAATCAATTTATCGTACAAGTACCAAAATTCATAAATCACAAATTGAGGAATAAAATATTATTTAAAAAATGCTACATTTTGAACCAGATGTCTGATAACATTATGTCTAGAATATCGTTACCTCGACTTACGATCATCGTCTTCTCTCCATTGCTGAAATTCATTATTCCATTAATTAGTTAATTAATTAGTGTAAGCCTTGGGGTTACTTATCGATTATTATGAATTTCACAGAGCATCCAGGGAAGACGAGCTATCGTCGACAGGTAAATAGTTCGATAAACCCAATTACTTTACGCTGAATTGTATCGCAGAAAGTTTCCGAATGTAACTGATATCTGAAAGATGAAAAGACCACTGGAAGCGTAGAATTTTCATTTTCTCCTGGATTTTTTTCAACCGAAACTCTACTCGCCGTTTAAATTATATCTCGTTACGTCCCGTCGAAACTCCATTGTCACTTGTCATTCCGTAAACGGTTTCGATTTCTTCGAAATTCCCTTCTCTCTACAGTCTTCCACCTTTTGTCGTAAAGTTTCGTCGTCCAACTTCGACGAAACTTCATCAACTCGTTTCGATCGTATCGAGAACCCGCCGTACTTTATCTCCCTTGGACGTTATAAACGAAACAATTTTACCATGTAGTAAAACGCTCGACCTGATCACTTGTCGTTAGGCACGCGTGTAAATTTTTCGCTTTTTTTTTCTTCTTCCTCTCTGACACGGGAAATATCGTCGCCGTTTGAAAATAGTGAAAATAAAAGGAAAAAAAGGTACATGTATCTTCGTTCGATCGACAGCGTTTTGGAAAATGAACCTTTCGGCTATTCTTATCGAGTGCATTTGAGAATGAGTTTAGGGAAGATAGCGAATTTAAATGTTACTGATAAACGATTTTTGTTTATGCTTGCGTTCCATGCGGGGATTTTATTGCTTACAATTTTGAAGTTTTGAACAGTTCTGGTTAGATTTATTAAATGTTCCATTAAGACAGCTTGTAGATATTGAAACGCGAATTTTTATATATTTGAAAAAATGTGATATAAAAAAGATAGTAATGCATTTAAAGTTGAAGAGATTGGCAAATATTTTTGGAAGTAATTTTGCAATTTTTGTTTTTCTATCATTACAGTTAGTTTATTATTAATTAAATTAATATTTTATCCAATGAAAGCAACTCTGTTGTCTCAATCTAATAAATTCTAGTTAGTCACTTTGGATTCCTAGTAACTCTATTACAAAGCTTGTTATTAAAAACTAAATTTTAGATGTCGAAAGTATCATTTTTTCCAATATAATTTCACGGCAAAATCTCTGAAATTTCGACCAATTGTTCTACTTAAGAAGATTTGTTCTTGAACGAGTAGGCGGCGAGTCTAAGCCCATTTTGTGCAACAAAAGGTAGCCATATTCGTGATATTATTGGCCAGGGAGATTAATATTCCCGGTTTTCCCATTATATGAAGCATCGATTTGTCCACGTTGGAAGGGGCTGGTTTTACCGTAACAAGAACACGTTGTTGACTTCCTCTAGTTATACCCTTGATTCCCTTTGATCCGGACTCTATTAAAACTGAGCGTCTGCAACGAAGGACGCCAAACAGTTCCGGAATATACTTCGAGGTTTATGAGTGATTTCCTTTCGTTGGACGTTACTTTGCAGCTTTTTGCTTTGTCACATTATCGCACGTTCACCCTTTGACGACTCGCTGCCAAAAGTGTCTGATACAGATTGAAAAATTAATTAACAGCACGAGATACTTAGAATTACACTTGCGACTTTTTTCGTTGAAACCTTTTTTCAAATTAACGATGAATAAAATACTCAGTTTTGTTATTCTTAAGATTCATCGTTAGTAATGAATTATGTTAGTGGTATTGATGAATGTTGTTTATTAAAAATTATAGAAATATGGTAAACTGGTTAAATAAATTATGTGGAATGAGGCGAATCAGTGAGTTAATTATAATCACTTTTCAATTCCAAGGTCTTCCTATTTAGAGACTGAGGCTCGTTGAATTCAAAATGTTCTTATTGAGACAAGATCTAATTCATTTTTCCATTGCTAATAGAGTACGAAGTAGTTAGTGAGACTTCATGATATAGTTTAAAACAGAACTTCTTGACCATTAAATAGTTAAGCTTCATGTATAATAGTTCATCTTCTCTTTAACCCTCTGTAACCCAATATTTCTTCGTTCACGAGAAGAAAAATGACGGTTGATTGCAATTTTTTACATTTCGATGTAAGAAACAAGGATAAATATAGAAAATATATAGAATATTAATATATACAACGACCAAGAATAAATATAAAAAATAATTATTCTAATAAAATTGGCTGATAATAATGTATTAACACAACAATATAGTAGAAAGTAAAATATGAAATATTAAAATATTATAATAGTCACATGGCGTTGTAAAGTGTTTATCTGCGTAACAACTTTTGAAATTCACAGTGTGAAAATACAATCCTATGATTTTGCATACTGCAAGCAAATAATTGTATCAATTAAATCATAAATTGCATCGATCACGATTTAAGAATAAGTTCGTCAGTTTCTAACAGACACGAGGCACATTAAAAGAAACTTGACGTCCACACAGATGGAAACAACCGAAGAATGCAATAAACTAAAATTCACTGAAACATCGTAAGTGTCAGGCACCGCACGTGAAACTATAATACAATACAATTTATCACTGTCTAGACATTTTCTTGAATAAAACCGTATCTGCTTACATATTTCAAGGTATTTGAAACAAGGTCCTGGATACACTGCAAAACTATCGATCAACGTTCGAAATAGAAATCCAGTTGGTCCTCCAGTTAACGTACAACAATGTGTCAGACTCGTGGCAAAAATTTTGGTTGTGATGAGAGAAAAATAATTACATTACTAAGAAAAATTCATTGTAATCCTAATTTTCGTTTGAATTCGTAAGACTGAAGATTACTAAACGTAATTAATCTGTAACGGACCAGCTTTTGTTGCCTGATTCAGTACGAAAACAGAAAATGGCTGACGCTTAGATGCACAGTCAGAAAAGAAATCATAGGTTAAGGGGTTAAATGTCCCTTAACATCCAACGACCGGACGAATCTCTATAAAATCAAGAAGAATACATACAGACGTGTCTTCCTTTTTCGACTGGTTAAACGTTTCAAGCGAAACCATAGTATCAAATCGATCTCAACCTTCTCCTTTAATTCAATCACCGGGTTGACCATTATTGATGGCACTTAGTATACGGTTTACCTCGTTGCACTTGTGCACATACACGGTGAGTTACTACATGGCCATGTATCCGCGTGTTTTCGTGTACGGAACGTGTACCATCGCGGTTAGGTATTCCTTGTTCGTGCAAGGCTAAGTGTTTGTACATCTGATGCATTTTATATTTTGCCTATGTAACTAAAATCCTCGAATGTAGCAATCGATATAAGCGTATCGAATTTTGATCGATTATCGTGAGATATGGGAGATTGTAAACGAGCCCGATTCTGATTAATGTTCGAGGATTATCAGCGATATACCGTTACGGAGAATTTCGTAAAATTCTATTAGAACTGTGAGTTATTTTTTTCGAGGTAAGAGTGAAAACTGTTTTGCAAATGAATTAGGGAATATTTTCTTCGACACTGGAGGCTTCGACGCGAAGCTTCTGTTAGGCGTATCCTGTAGTTGGGTTTATGGCATCGTCTCGAGAGATCACGCGTTTGCAGGAAACTTAGTTTCGTTGGAATAAAAAATAGATGTTTATTGCGTTTCTTGCGAACCGAGGAGCTATGGCCCGACATGCTATAAATCCTGGAATCTTCAAAGGGATAAAGTGGAAAATGTGGGGTACTTTTAATTGAGGGCAAACTCTTCACTAGAGGGTAAACCTGGTCTTAGGGATTTTTCCAATAGAATATCGATCAATATTGATTTTCCCTCTCTAGTGAGGTAGAGAATTCGTGTTCTTCCTTCGCGATAAGACTGTCCAAAGAAGGAAATGCATAGTACTATATATATATTTTTCTTTAATAAATAGCGTTTATGTTGATATTATGTGTGTGTATTAAAATTATTGCATCCCTTCAGCCGCTGGATCCACAGTTCAGGAATCACAGAGATTCCACAGGATTCCCAGTCCTTCGAACACATTTTCCGGTCATTGTGCACCCCATATTCAAAATAGCTCGCTAAGGACGAAAGGGAAGGAGGTCTCAATGAACCAGAGAAACCTGATTGGTTGTTTAGAAAAATGTAGAACACCAATCAGGGTGTTTTAAATCCACCACCAGTCTTCGCCTGGAAGAAACGGGAAGACACGCAAAATCATTTGAGAAATACTCACCTAATCGTACTACTAATCAGAGTCACACTTATACTTTGTTAGTCAAATATGTTTAATTAAAAAAAACAGGATGTATTTTCTTAGTACGCAAAAATACAGTGCATATTCAATTTTGAAGTTTTCAACTGTCACGTTGCCAGTTTCGAAGTCCGCGTCGCTCATATTGTCGCCAGAAATATTTATCAGTCGATGCTGTGACAGGTAACAGCTGGGCATTTAAGAACGGAATAATTCATACTTGAAGCTAGAATATTTTACGTAGTAAGTGGAATATATAATAATAATGATCGATATTTTACCATTTGAAAAAGACATCACTGTACTCACTTTGTATTCACACAAAAATATGTAATTTAGTTGAAACAAATTTTACTAACATTGACAGCATAAAAAGAATGTTTATGAAAAAAATCATTTATTACTACAAGCTGATTTTTCACGTTTCTTCATGGAGCAATGTTTCATTTGCACCAACGTAAAATTACGATAACTTTGTATATATTTATATTTTTACACGTACTGATATACGCGTATTTATAATTGATCGAGAGTAACAAATTCGGTAAATCCAATTCCCAATACACATCTAATCGGTCGAGACTATTTTATTGCACTATTGCTGATAACCACGCAGAAAATTCGAAATATTCCATAGCCAGTTTTAAGCGGCACACAATCCGGGCCAATAACGCTTTACAGGACGCTTTAATTCTACACGATAACGGTCAAAGATACTGAGTCCCCTGTTACCATCGTAATATCTGTTATCAGCATTAAGGTAAAATTATCTTTCAATAAAACTAAACGATCCGGCTTTGGCGGTGGTAAATTAACCAATGCTCGGCTATTACGATCGAAAGAGTGCAATTTTCTTCGCGACATGTGTTCCAAACAGATCGTTTCCATAACCGTCCAGTCACTGCAGAGGAATTCTTTAAACAGTCGAATTGTTATTAAAACATTGTAACTTCGTCTTTGTAGAAACGATTTTTTTTTTTATGGGATTGTTTCTTTG
>NW_017102484.1:14902-48900 GCF_001263275.1 Habropoda laboriosa
TATGTTCAAGAATTACAGATTAAAATTAAATAAAAATCTTCTTGCGCACTTCGTAGAAAACAGAATCTATTCTTGTCGAAGATAAGACATTTGGCTTAGTTAGTGTAAAATAAATTGTTTTATTGAAAATCATGTCTTATTGACATTAGTAAATTGCATAAATAACAATAAAGCGGTAATTTCTGGCCTCAATGCAAAATTTTCGAACAATACACGAAGTATTGCAAAATCTTCGCCCACCTGGAATATTTCCGTTATTTGTAGTAATAAAGAAAAATCTTATATACAAAGTTTGTATAATGTATAAAACGAAATATTTTGAAGTAAATATTTTTCACGTTGATGGAGGCGTAGAAGAGATTTTAACATCACCTTCATTTTTTCTAATAGGACACTATATATTTTTTATTTCCGTGTGATAACCGCTGTTGTGGCGAATTTCATTAACGATAGCTTCATCATTATAGCTTAATTAATGGTAGATTAATCGTTAAAGGTTAAATTTTCCAATAAGGAAAATATGGTCGCGACTGGTTTCGTAAACAAAGCTTCCTCTTTCAAAAGATACACGTTACATATAGAATTACTTGTACACCAGATTTATTGTTTACCCGAAAAATGTCGCGGCAAGCCGGTTGAAAGGCGCAGAAGCGAAATTTGAACGAAACGAGAAACACTGTTCACAGGACATCGAGTCAATTTGATAGGCCGATTATCGTTATTATCGATAGCCGTGCAATTTCCTTGACGACGTATATCTTCGGCGTGGTAGTTCGTAATGACACTTAAATCGGTACGGTTCTGCGGCACGGTCAATTATATATTGGAAACGGAATTGGTTTTCGGCTGTTTCGGGCATAACCACGAGTTCCGTTCGCGGGGAAATTAATGGCTTTGTCGTATGGACGAACGAAAACGACCAAGGTGAACTGGACAAAAAGAAAGAAAAATAACAGAAGAGAAAGAAAGTAAAAGGAGAATAAAGAGGGGAATTAACCGTAGCGCCGACAATTGCTCTTAATCGAGCTTATTATCCATCGATCCGAAAAATCGAGCGACTCTTCATGCCGTAGAACATATGTTCGTGGCCCGAACATATAACCGTGTCTAATATCGTCCGTCGTGAATTGAAAAGCAGTACTGCTGTGTGAATTCCTTGTCAACGTTTACGAATTGATGGGTTGGACGGCTGAGTAAAGCGGCGAAAGTTGGATTTACCGGGTAAGTTTAGCGGTTTCTGTGGTTCTGCTGAAATTATTGTGGCTCAGTTTGTAAATAGGACGTTACAGTACTATAACAAGACATGTCACATCGTTTATTTAACTAGCTTATTGTATTTCTAAACTTTTTAATAAATTTCATTCATTGAACCGAGTAACATAATTTATTACTGACAATTAATTACAGGACTAACAAAACCGAGTATTACTGGAACTGTTTGGTGTCCTTCGTTGCACACGTTTTATCGAATGTTTAATTTTTAATTGACTTCGATTCTTTTTTCTTACCAAAGGAAGAAATCTCGAACACAATTTTAGGCAAGAAAATATAACAGGAGAATGGTCTTTATTTTTACACTATGTATAAAATACTCAGCAGTCGAGCGATATATAATATGAATTGTTCATTTGTATAATATTAGCTGTAGGTAAAATTCTACGAACGACAATCGTTGAACAATTCAAGTATAGCAGAAACTTTGCAAAGAACTTTTCATCATCGTTGAACGTTTTTAATGCCAGATAAAGAGGAAAAGAGAGAAAAAATGAGGCAGAATAAAAAAAAAATGAGAGGGAGAGAAATACAGTGAACGTTTATATCTCTCCAAGCAATTGACAAAATGAAAAGCGACCCCTTCGTTTGCGTTTCCTCGGCCCGCGTGTTTCCCCTCTTTGTTATATTCGTGTCGCCAAACACTTCCGTTTGAATTCCGACTGCGTTCAGCCGCAATTATAATCATAGTGGCCGGTTGACGGAAAAACTAATTATTACCGCCATTGTTTTAATCCGCAACATAAACAATTTCGTTAATTTCCGTTTGTTAATGGGACGGGGAACGACGCGGATGAAATTCATTCGCTCGATGGATGAGCGACATTTCGCGGCGTTTGACCCGTTGCCTCCACTTCTACCGTCCGCCTTCCTTTTCTCTCGTTGCCTTTATTTTCGTCTAGCGGACCGATCCTTTCGCATTTTCGCTTTCTCTTCCTACCCCATCTCTTCCGGTATCTCAACGGCTGCCGCCGTTGTTCCCTTCGCGGATGAAATTAAAGCGCTCGCGTAAGAGTGCGGTTTCGAACAGAGGTGCTCGTTCGTGCGGGTTCGTTCTTTCCCCAACACAGTTCGAATCTTTCGGCGATTGAATCCTCGCGATTGTCGCTTTCCAATTCGCGCACCGCGATTCCGTGCAATCAGTGCCGCGTTCCGATGCTGTTGGTATCCTTTGAGTATTGCGATAGCGTGCAATCGTCTGTTATTAGACAAATATTGAAAATGCACGGTTTAGAAATTGCGGTTGATTGAATTGGACCTTCTGTAATAGGAGAAGAAACGTTTCGAGTTTTTTTATTTTATTTTAGTTTATTTTATTAGAATACATTTCTATGAGCTAATTTGTTGACATGAGCTCTTACAGCGCGATGAGAACTCGTCCATTAACAAGTCCTTCTTAAACATCAATTAGGTCTGCTGACTATAACGTTTCGAGTAACTTCGAAATCATCGTTTGTGTTCGAGTATAGTTTCGTTTAGGCTCAAGGTACGAATTGTGATTTTTTAGGACCATGAGTGAATATTTTGTTTATTTGTATTTTTTTGTTCTCTACTTATTCAGTTAATTTCCGCGGGTTAAAATTGTACACTTCATATTATTCATAAAGCAATTTGTTTGCGTAGGTATTTTGTTTTACTGGTACATAGAATAATAAGGTTACTATTACGCAATATACCATTTTCTTGTATTTCTAGATAGAAAATATGTGACGAAGTATAATTATACGTAAACGTGTTACTTTTGTCTGTTTTGCAACAGATTCTAAAAGTTCAAAAAATTGCTGGCAAGTGGTCAACTTTCACGATCGTTTGAACTACTGTTCTGACTATGGCTTTAGTTGTACTACTTGGTGACTCGCGTTTTTGGTTTATATCACTTGTCCCGTCGTCGTCAGATTAATGAAAAATTGGTCAAGCCCATTTTCAAATAATTCACAGATGGTATAGTTCTACGATGTTAAAATTATGAACCAGAATGATAATACTTATTTTTTAAGTTCATTCAAAACACATTTGAGAGTCGATTAATTCTAGGTCAATATCATTTCATGTACAAAAATTTTTACTCAATGAAACAATGGAAATAGAAATAAGAAATGCGCGAAGAATATGACAGTAAGGAGATTAATTTTCATATTTACTAACTACTGTTTCTTTATATCCGAAGTACTGAGCATAGCTTCGAACACGTTTCACAGTGAAAGTAGAAATGTAATAAGGAAAGTCGAATATCTCAGAAATGACGAGTTTTAGGATAAATGTATTTCAGTACTTTTATACTCAAACTTCACCATTCTATCGAATTTTAAGAAAAAAAAATTGGTCTATAGATCTTCTGTAAATCTCCACTTGAAAGCATTGTTACGTCTTTCTTGCAGTCATACAACTTTTGTAATTAATATTTTCCCTTATTTTTTTTTTTTTTTAAATAATGAAGATACTTGAGGTGGACAGAGTTGATGTGACATTATGTATATTCGCGGAGTATTTTCTTCTATTTTGTGCTTAATATCTGTTACTCCCTTCTTTACCTCAGTGACCATAGAATTCCCAGAATTGCATCGTTTGTGCTGCGTTAGTAGTACTCTCGCCCTTTATTGGGCTACCACCAATTCCCACTTCTCACTTTAATGATAACACCACTCCTTTTCGTTTATTCGAAACGTATCGATTTTGGGGACAACAGCCTGCCAATTTACTTACTACGCAAATCTCCGATAATCGCTCATTCAGAAAATTGATTTTCGTATAATCGACGCTTCGCGGTATTCTACAATCACTGTTCATTTACAAATAAAACCGAAGCTAAATTATATCATACATCTGTTCTCCCCTTCCGTCAGCTCCGTTCCCGTTTTATTATGATTCTGCACAAATGGAAAATTTGCCATCTGAACCTGCTCAAATTGCGTTTGTATCACGAAATAATAGGCGTCATTTAATATCGATCGTATGTACAATGATACGTCGCAAATAGCAAATAAAATAAATTTCATCCACATTTCGTACTCTGTATTTTATAGAACGATACATTTAATTTCCTTCTAGGTATAATACATTTTACTTCGCGTATTTTGCAACTTGTAATTATCCAAACAACGCAGAATTCGAATTTGAACGTAGCAATGGTTGATATCGTGAAGTACAATAATTTTAATTTGGAAAGGTTCACATTCTCTCCAACACTTCGTAAATCGTTTAATTCAGGTTAACAGATATTTTTCTCTCTCTATCGATTTAACCGATATTAATGTGAATCAATTTCTATACTTAAATTGAACTTCTTTCTTTTCTCTTTAGTGTCTTAAAATATTAACGAAATTTGTGTCGATGAAATGGGTGAAAATTATCTCCTTTTATAGACAATTTTCCAACACACGATTTCTCAATTCGCCAGTTTATCGCGTAGAAAACTAACCGAAATTTTCTTGCCACGATGAGGTCGTTCTCGCGTAGAGCTCGACAAAGACTTGGCTATCGAGCGTTCAATGGTAACAGGACGTAGAGTCGCGACAAACTAGGCTAATTTCATTTTAAATTTAACGAACAGCAAGGACATCGAACCATCCAGCGGATTTCTTGCGAAAACGCTTTGCAATAATATCTCTATCGGATTGGCGCGGAAAACGATCGGCCGTAAAACGAACGGGCTTTTCATATCGACGTGAACGATCGTCGATTTTTGCCGGGAAAATCTTCATGGAAATTTGGAGAAAATAAATTCGCGAAACAAGGAGTCGACAAGAGAAAGAAGAAGTACACAATTTTTTACGAATTAAATTAGTGTCTTTGAAAAGTATACTTCTGCTCTTTGCATTATCCTAATTTCATTGTTAAAATAAAGTTTTCAAATGAGACAAATTTCATTATTGTTTGACAATGTTTCCTTCGCAGTTTCGACGTTGTTCATAAATTTTGTGTCATGGAATTGCTCCGATATTGTTGGTCAATTTGAACAATAAAAAAAGGTAGAAAATGTCGTTACTGTTACTCTTTTCTAGAAATCGTTCCAAGAGAAACTCGTAACAATAAACTTCGAAAGTAAAAGGGCGCGTTGCTGGTAGATTGTTAAATAAATCGTTTCATTCGCAACGATGTCTTTGAAATCGCAACATATTATATTTGCTTTCTGAATCGATAAATACGTAGGAAAATACTGCTACTCTTTGTTATGCTGTTTTTCTGTCGAATAATTTTCTCTTGGTTTCGTTTTAGTAAGACTGCGTTCTTGTCTTACTGAGGTTTTTCAATTTGTGTCACCTGAATTTAATTCAAACGTTAATTACATCTCACTTTAATCGATATCATTATTGAAAGATTTATAAACACTCTTATGAGACAAATGAAATATAATTTGTAACAGTGTTATCTCTTTTTTCTCATTCAAGCCTTTGATTCTTCTTATTTCTTGTTATTTGTTAAGTAATTTGTCAGGATATAGCTTCATGTCTTCTAAAGTTAAATAAATTTTGTAGAGTCTTTCGTATCGATCGAGGGTATGTTTACAATTTTCTGTACCATTTCACATTCTTCATTCGACCATGGAGTATGTTTGATGTTAGGGGCTTTAATGTTCTTAATTTCATGAATTTTACACGTTGAATTTAGTAGAAAAGAGTAGGTTATTAATTCACGATGGAAAATTCAATTAGCTACTTGAAATTTTCGTTGTTCAATTTGTTTCAATTTAAATGGCATATTTTGATCGGAAAGTGGTTACTGTGGTATTGTATTATATGTTAGATTATGTGTTCTTGAGGGATTACAAAACGATAAATCTATCGCGGTGAAGCGATCTAATACTAACAAGTTGAAGTGAGTTGGTTTGTTGGAATTTAGTAGATCTAGATTTGATAAATTTATTATTTGTTTAACTATCATCTATGGCACGGGTATCCCAGATAAACCTTACTGACGAGTTCACTAGGAGTTCCAGAACGAAACACACTTCCCTTTCCACCTGTCTTCTATCTCTCGTTTCTCTTTTTATCGTCAACTGCCGCATAAAACCTTAAGCTACCAGAATTCATAAGAAACATGAGTTTTATTAACACAGTCTAATGTCTGATTCCATTCCATATAAAAATTGTTTCCTTTTCTTGTCGTATTATTATCGAAATGTCGAACGAAGTGTCAATTAACGTCGAAAAAAAATTTTCAATGTAAATGAACATTTTATTCAGAATTTTCAATTTGCCTAATATTAGAGTAATACGCGTATATTTTATAAGTAGAAACCAAAAGAAAACGTGATATCTACGCATAGGCTGAAAAATACTTCATTGAGAATTAACAAAAAATTAAGAAATGTCACTTAGTCTTATATTTACGGCATAATTGTCAATTATATGGGAATGGAAGTTTCGTGTGAATGTTTATAACGAGTCAGAGTACGCTAGAGTTTCAAGCGTGACCGAAGAATATTTAGGTCAGAGCGAGAGAGGTGCGAAAGAAGTTCTTACAAAACTGTGTGTAATAACAGTACTAGAAAAATAATTCTTAAAACGGTAAAGCATTGCTTTGCTGTACATTCTACATCCAAGAACCTGTTAGAATTAACAAGAATCTTAAACTTCAAGTTCCACGCTCTAAAGTTAAGAAACACCATTTAACCCTCAGACAGCGGATATGACCCAATACTAAAATCTCTTTCGTACTCAAGCGAGACCACATTTCTTCATTTTCCTAGGCATTATATCCTGTAAAATTATAAAAATATGTAGGAAACGGAATGCAAACTGCAATTAGAAATTGGTAAAATATAATTCGGATAAACAAAACTGATAACGCTTTACCGCTTCGCAGGAAAAATGAGTGTCCCTCGCTTTTATTTTCCCTATTTATAAGGTCTTCGCGACCCGCGCTCGCTCTCTCACTCTCACGCACTCTTTTCGCAACTCGCATCTTGTTTAATAACAACGAACGTCGTTCGTTGGCTCCGTTTCGCCTATTCGTATCTCAGGGTTTTCAACAAAACAAGCTCGACCATATGACCAGCCCTATCCGGTCATTAACCTCCTACAAATATGTTACGATAAAAATAACAAACACATTGACCATATAAGGACAGGAGAATGTCGATCGAAACAAGAGACATCTAAAAGCCTCCGCTCTCCGCCGCCCAACGGTTAATCTCCCACTAGCAATGAAATTGCGACTTCTCCTGATAATTGTACAAATAACGTTAATCTCGAGAAACCATTTTCCACCGTTAATCAATCAACCGATCTCACCGTTGGTCTGTGGACCGAGGAGAGCGTAATCGATCGTAATGGAAAGGTGGAAAAAGAGTTCATCGAAGAGAGGAAGCCCGGGAGTGAAGGAAAGCGTTACTAGCACGATGTCCATTTTCGGAAGTCGAGGCCAAGCGGAAGAGTTTCCTGACCGGGGCTGGTTCTCGGCGAATTTTTCCAGACACGTCCGTACCCTCGACCCTTTGAGCTTGCCGAACGAAGGGGTAAAGGCGATAAGGCCGAATGGAAAGACACAAAGATAAGAGTGGCGCGAGGAAAGCCGAATGGGGATGAGATAGATGGGTGGCCGGCCACTCGAGAAACTTTCTCAGGAAGTTGTCTCTCGGTCCTCTGCCAAGTGCAAATCCGTTCTTCTGGCAACGCCGTCCGCAGCCGCGTTCCGCTGCACGCCTCGAATTATTATTCCGCCAGGTCGAAAGTCGTCCATTCGATCGAACGAACGTCGCCTGTACCCACACGGAGATAAGCCGGTCGATTGTTTGCTCGCGATCGAACGTCGATCTCGTGACGTTCGTGGCTCTGCGACGAGAATTTTCTTAACCGCGCTGGATTATTCGGAAATATCGACTATGTATGTTCCTCGGCTGACTAAATTCTTGGTTGTACTACTTGCCTCACTGGAACCTTCGTCCGGATGGATTTCTCTTTCGTGTCATCTTTTTATGCTGTTCAGTTTTGTTTCGCTGCTTCTGATTTGTTGTTCTTCGTAGAGCAGCGGAAGAATTGTTTTATTTAGTTTCTCCTTTTTTTTTTTTTTTTTCCTTTTTTTTTTTTTTTTTCCTTTTTTTTTTTTTTTTTCCTTTTTTTTTTTTTTTTTCCTTTTTTTTTTTTTTTTTCCTTTTTTTTTTTTTTTTTGAATCTTTAAATACTTGTCTGAGAATTTTGTGTCTCAGAGCCGGACTAACTCAACTGTGATATATTTGCATGCTGCTCCTTTTTGTTCGACAGGTAATGATTTTGTGTGCTTTATAGAGCAGTTGCAGAATTATTTTATTTAGTTTCTTTCTTTTTTTGCAATCTTTAAATACTTGTGTTATCATTTTTTCAGTTGTTCAGTGATAATTCTGTACAAAGCCAGACTAACCCAATTACACTTTTTGAAAAATCAAGTTATACCGTGGGATTTTAGCAATTGGGCTCTAACTTTGTTCCAAGTGAAGTTAAAAAAATCGTAGAATAAAGCATTGTACTGGTAGGATTTTTTTCAAAAGTGATAATAACTGGTTATACATGCCATTTACAATATTCTCTTGGCTGTAATTCTTACCTTATGCTACTTTATTAACCATACATTACGGTATACGATAACTTTATTACATATGTACATATGTGAATAATAGAAAAAGTTCTCAATAGAAAGATACGGCGATACTTTGATGTTCCCGTTTCTTTTCTCACGAAATTTATAGACGTTTATCCTTCGGGGAGAGTTAGAGTGTTACAAGGTTGTTTTAGGGTAGTCTGAGTACACATAAAGTGGAAGTTAATTCTAGAGTATCGACCTTTAAGGTCTGAATTAGGAACTTGGTTAATGAAATCAGTGTCTGCTTGCAAGGGGAAATCGTGATCCGTAATGAACATTGTTTTAACAAGATCAGGCTATTCAGATTATACGGGCGAGAAAGTCTTAGAGTAACGTGTATCCTCTGTTATCGAATATACTGCATTTTCTAGCACAACCGAAGTGATTTTAAGCATTGGAAAATTAATTTCCTAGGACTTTAAGCAGAAACTTATAATAAAGTAAACACCAAACCATGCAATATTTGAATTATCATATTGAACTATTGAAGAAGCGAAATAATACATTCTACGTTTACTGTTGGTGGTTGAACTTGATCTCATTGTCAGAGAAATGTGCACCTTAATAGAAGCTAGATCTGTAAATTTTGTAGGAAGAATGTCCTTATTAGTGGAAAATTCGCCCATTAAAACCATTTAAATTACGCATAAAAATTATCTCATACCACCTACAGAAGATAATCAGATGATCTGTTTTACCTGATGTACCCTATATATTCATTAAAAATACAGCTCTGAATAACAATTTTCGATCAAATTTATTTACAAAAATCCACGTATTATACATAAAACGGTGTCTACCGTCACAAGAATCAGGTGAAACTCATTTCAAAACCATTCTGACCTTCTAACGTGACACTATCATTGTCAAAGCACGACGAAATCGTTCCGCTATCATTTCTACCCATTTCAAAAGCAATGCCAGTCACGTTCTTTTAGGACTCGGAAATTATCCACGTTGGTTACACAGACTCTGCACATATCTCGCGCAGGAAACGGTACAGTAACAGTTCCTTACAAACGAACCTTATTCATTCGAGACGAGATAGGGTAGAGAGAGGATATTACAGGAATTAGCTCGATGTCCGTGGAATATTTTCCACTTCCGTCGATGGACTCTAAAACCGTGGAGATGCTGAAATTACGTATTGTTTCAATTCCCTCGAAATATTTGTCTCGCCCGGTCGTCCTGCCTCCCTTTTCATCGTTACCCTCTTTGTTTCTACTTTTCTCGTCGCTCGATTCCTGCTTAAGGGAATATAGAAATGCACCGTGGCCGTTGGTGAACAATAATCAAGCCTGCATTCAGCCTTGTATCTGCAAATAGTTTCGCGAGTACGTTGCCGTACAGTCTAACGAACGTTATTTAGTTTCTGTTTTTCGTTAATTTTAAATGGATATAACACGAACGCGGCCGGAACAACCAGCGAACGAGCGAAGCGTTCGCTGAATTTTTAATTTTATCGGAATACACCGAAGAGGTGCACGCTGGATTATTGTACTCATAAAGGCGAATAGAAATATTTTTCAGTAATAACAAACATCCGAAACTAAGACTGCTTAGGTATCTTCTGATATTGCGCAGATTACGCTGTAAGGAAGACTTGTACCAATGTAAAATTAAACGAAAATTATGAAATATTCTGCTTTCAGAAACGACGCAGTCGTTTGCACAGTGGATTTCAGTTGAATCAGAAAAATGTTGATCGTTGTTCTGTTCAATTCTGACACGTCGTCGAGAATCGATGGAAAATGTAGCGACTGTGTGATCGCCTGAACTTTTTGCCTTTAACTTTTAATTTGTTCTGTGTCTCGTTGGCGCGTTCAGCCCTCGCATTTCCCTCTCCAAATGTCGCGTTTGGGTCCCTTGACGGGGGTGAGTTTTGGGTGGGAGGCCAAGACTCCCACTCACGTTCGGGCCTTGGTCACCGCCCAACGCCAACCACTCACCCTCAAGGAGGGGGTATTTTGCGTGAAGTACGCGTCACCTAGGCTTACGGGGAAAACCCAGGGTAACGGTACCGCTCGCTCGCGAGAACATGCCTGAGCTCGCGCGGGTTTATGATACGTCAATTGCTATTGAGATGCACGAAGAAAACTCCAAATTCTTCGATTTTATGAGAGGTTTGGAGCCCTCCTGACAATAAGGAATAATTAACGAACGAAAACATTAAACACGTATTCAAACCTTAATCTCAAAAATAGCAGAGTCGCGTCCGTATCGTAAACCTGGTCTAACTTAAGTATCCTTAACATTGTTCCATTACGCATTTCACGAGAATAACGTTACGAATGCTCACACACGTGTACAATTAGAATTCGGCTCGGTTCTAATTGCGTCAAATAATTTTCACCGTTGTTGCGTAATAATATTACGAAATAAAATAAGAATCGGTAGAAAAGACTTCTTTTCTCGACGTTTCAATGGCACACAATTATAGACTTCCACGAAAGGAAATTCGTTAATGTCCTCTACGTTGAATTTGTTAAGAATAGTGTCACAGGTGGAGTTTCGTAGAATCGAATTTAGCAGATTTTACGTGAATGGTCGTTGCGTCGATCAACGGATACAACGTGAAGAACGATCGACGCGCGAATGGCCTGTTGCAGAAATTTCTCAATTGTGGAACAATCGGACAAGTTCTGCAATTGTGCAAAACCGATCGACCGGCGGGGTTACAAGAGCTACTGCCACCTCGACGATTGCATAACCGTGTTCTCAGTTCCATTAGATACGCTGCAAAAGCTTGATCTACAAACGCACGATTATAGTGTGTACATATGTACATGTACACGATAGAATCCGCGCGTTCGGCGCAGGCAATTAATTCGAATTCACCGATGAAGTTGACGATATAAATTTGATTGATATTTCAATTAATAACGCGAAAGATGTTTAATTAAATTATAATCTTGTGGCTTCTTGGAGACTTTTGAAAGTAGGAAAGGAAGCTTTCAAAGCTGAATGAATTAAGAGATTAAGAAGTGCTTCGTTATTAAAATTTCTTTCACATTAGATTGAACGATGTTGAAAGACAGTTCGTTGTTAATTACCGCTTAAATGAAACCAGTGTTTATGGGAATTTAGGAATTTTAGATTAGTTTATTGATAGAAATTAAGACTGTCGTGTATCTGGAAAAATTTGATAATAAAAAATTGACATAAAATAGCGGGGATGATAATTATCGAATTATGAATTTTTAATATTAAACAGTGTATCGTAAATTCAAATTGAACAATTTTTTAATGTGCATCACAAATGGAGTTTGTATTTATAACTAAAGTCAAAGTGTATTTTACACACTTTTAAATCACTTCATATTAATTACATTCGAATTAAATATATTTGAACAAGCAGGTTCATTTGAAATCGTTCCTTTAACACTTTCAGGACGATAGACTCATGCATGCGTTCACAAAATACTATGAAAGTAACCAATAAACTCATAATTTCAAGCGATAAAAATAGTTGGAGTTTACATTTCCCGAAAATGAAATTTTCATATAATTTAGTTTGAAAAAAAGAAAACTGAAGTAGTGACCTACTTATGTGTTATACAAATAATCTGTACTTCGACATGGCATATAGTCCTCCGTCCGCAAAGGGATAACAACATTTAAAAATATTGCCAAAGTCGATGAAAGGATCGCACTTCTTTGTCCAACAAACTTCTTTGTCATATGAAAAAGTAACGGCTAATGGCGAGTAGTGCTATACATGCCCTCTAAATGGGTCATTTACACCGTATGCGCAGATTTTAACCACAAGAGATAACCTTCCGGAATAGACCGACCAGAATCTCTAGGGGTAAACGTCACTCAAGTGTCATTCCACATTCAGGTGAGTTACATTAGAGTTAATTACGTCTCGTTCTATTTGCATACGTAGGTACTGTGGTGAAGTAAATAGGGAAGCTGTAAATCTTTCAGGATTTTTTCTATAAATTTGACGAGTTACACACTCCTTTGACACGTCTTACTTGTCGTTCTTTATTTGAAATTTTATGTTTCCCTTGATTGGATTACCTTGGTGGTATATTAAGTGTTGGATAACCAACCGCCTATTGACATTGAGTCACCAAGTCACTTTCAAGATGAACCCCATAACGCCGAAAAACAAGTTACTTATCGACCGCTGACTGTCCCTGCATAGTCCTGTCCAACAATTCGTCACCAGAACCAAGTTCACCCCCTCCCCCAAATCCCTTCCTTATAAGTACACCCGAAAAATCCCTTCCAGATCATTATAGAAACCAAGCGAGTATAGTTAAGAGCGGTCGATCTAGTACACAGTAGAAAACCACAACGTCTCTTCCCTTCGTGAAGTTCGCGCCTTGTAAATTTGGAATCCGCGAGTATAAGTGTCATCGTTAAAATAAAAGTTATATTGTTAAAATATAATCGATATCAACTTTCCTCCCCGGATTCCAGCGTAAGTAAGGAGTTAATTATTCCTAAGAAATAGCAGAAAAATTGATATATTTCAGTAGAAGATGACATTTCGACGTTTCGTATTTCTGTTGTGGTATTAGGTCGTTCAAAATGTTCTGCAGGATTTTGTCGTCGAAATTTAAATAACCAGAACTTTGGCAAAATGTAACGTATTCATTCAAAATAAGTACCATTAGAATCGATTTTCTTAGTATATTGTTCAAAACCACTTATCTATTTTCTTTGTTTCGCCTATGTTTTGCAGATGGCATAAATAAATTTGCGAAACTTTACAAAGGTGTATCGATTGTAACGGTTCTTATTTTCAATAAATATGTCGACTTTTGGCGGAGTTGTGATTAAATTCAGACGACGAAATTTGACAAAACTTCTGAGAGACATTTTATTTGACAAATTCGACGAAACAATCACCTTTCTAATATTTAAACAACGTTACTTCATTTTCCAGATTGTTGAGAACATATTGTTAATATAATCGTTGAAAGCGATATAATAAACTAAATAGCATATTTCAGAACGAAATATGGACAAAAATAATATTTATAAAATTTTATTTCTTTATTTTTCGTTGCTAATGCATCTTCGAAAAAATCACATAAATATTACGTAGAAAATCGAAGATATAAATTTGAAAGAGTCATTATATGTTACTTTGTATCGTTATTACTGAAAATTTCTGTTAGTTAATTTTATTTCTCGCTATCGTTAGAATTTATTTATGTCCACCTTAATTATGCAGCAGAAAAAAAGTGTGTCACGCAAAGGTTCGATATCAAGTTGCACTTTATGGCATTTAAATTTCATATAATTAAGTGTAACGTTTCTTCCTTCTTTATCGGTTGTATAATGCGCATACATGATTTCGATGAAAAATGACTTGTGAGCACGCAATGCGGTATTGCTGAATTGTATCGCTCCTTCCAATTGTTTTTCCTCGACGGATATTACTCGTTGCAATTCATAAAAATCGTTAACACTTTTCGAAATAGAAAATACTATTTCCACGATTTTTCTAGCACAGAGAATACTCTAAAATTCAATTCTTTGTCACTTCTTTACCAAATTATATCAGTAATATCAAATTTTTGCCTTGTTATTACCAATAATATCAAATTTGTTGAATCCAAAGAAATAGTAACACTCCAATTATATCTATTTTTGTTTCTAATTGTAAATTAAATTCGTTAAACTAATTGAAATCATTCTTTTCTCCTTCTCAATACAATATTTAACCCTTGTACGTAAATTGGGTCAGTTTGACCCAAAATTAAGTCACAAATTCTTTTTACTTTGTTATTAAATGGTTGAAATTTAATTTGGTCTGAATATGTAATAAACGTTAAATAATGTTTACAAAAGACAACAAAATTTGTACGATCTTTTTAATGGAAACCAATTATATTTCACGAGTTACAAGAGTTAATGAAATTTGTTATAAAAGTATGTTACACAAATTTGTTTAAAATTACATCAAAGCAATTTCGTCTCGTCGAATTATAAACAGATTATAATATCATATAATATAATACACAAAAATATATCCTGTTAAAAGAAATTCTACATTTAAAATCGAAGAAAGTTGCTCAAATTTATCAATGCAAAATTCACGTTAGCGTTGTTATATTTGAAATTTCTCGTCGAGAACCGAGCAGGTATTACAGAACGGTTTTCTACAATCAAGTAACAACGCCACGGCGTCATCGATTCCTTCCGATTTCAATTTTTCCCCCTAGCGGTCTGTCCGCGGTCTCTAGGACACGGGAACGAGCTGTTCCCGTTAGTTAGCGCGACGCCAACACGTCAAACACGAAGCATTACGCGCTTCATCGAGCGCAAATGGAAGTTCGGGGATCGAGCGTGGCGACCATTGGCCATAGAGCAAACAGTTTCCGCGTACAAACAAATCAGCACACGAATCGTAATCGCGGCTTTTTGTCCGGTTCATTCCGAACATTTAATCCACGCTCTGGCGCCGGTGCTCGACAGCGCAAGAATTCGATTCGAGATGAATTGGAGAGCGTGATCGAGCATCGATCATTTTCCGTGTCTAGATCCCGTTTTTTTTTCTCTCCCTCCGTGTGTGTCCACTTCTTTCTCCTTCGAACGTTAATTTTCACTTTATTTCGTTCGTTCGTTCGTAATTTAATCCATTTTCTACACGCTCTTTTTATTTATCTATTGTAGAAATTGATTGAATTTTTTTCTGTATGCTAATTTCTCTTTCACATGTATGCTGATTATTTTATTTCTCTGTGCGTCGATTTCTTCTTTTCTTTTGCTTGTCAATTGCGTTTCCTTTGTATATCGATTTTTATTATTATTACCATCGTTTAAGCTTCGAACGACGGATGCCGGGTCAACAGTGACGCGGTCTTTAGATGTTTCCATGTTTTGTTTACATCGGAATTTAAAACAGTGTCACAACTCCCACTCTTCTCGATGTTTATCTAAAAGCGACAAGTGTGCCTAACTTGGTAAACACAGCCAACTTTCAAAAGATAAACATAGATCGCAAATTAAATATCTCGTAAAGTATTGGCCGCGTGTCACCAAAACCAGGTACCACTAGCTTCAGAATTGGAAGCTCTATCATTGTACGAAAGCTCGTTTAAAAGTCGATGTAACATCTCAAGACCGCTCCTTATAAGCATCGGAACGACGCGTTTTATGGAGAGCATTTAGTGACAGCCAGCGCGACAAGTGAATTTTCAGTTTTCCAAGTCACTTCCATAGTAAGAAATTCTATAATCATTATGTCTAATTTCTAGCCTATTAGCTGTAAGCAATTATGTCTATGAGCTATTGAAAATACAGCAAATATATTACGGAAAATTGGATTTTATTACAGAACATTAAGGCTCTTAGGAAGAAGAATACTTTCAATATCTGCTAATGATCACTGACGATGAGATTTTCATTAAAAATTTCCTTCTTTCCTTTGTACGTTCGTCTTTGTGTCGATTTCGTTTTTCTCCCTATATCCATTCTTTCTTTTTTTCACTTCGATTCGCGCGCGTGTGTGCGTTAAAGAAGAAGCGCGCAGATGTAATAGCGTTCGGAGAAAATCAAATAGAAAATCGGACGACACATGGCGTTCGTTATTCGATCAATCCCGCCGTCAGGACACTGCTGACGACGAAATTTTTCACATGTCTGTTGCGTCCTGTTCGTTTGTCGACGTCGTGATCTGATGCGTTTTAACGTGGTCGGTCGATCAGTCGTTTGCTGGATTACTGGATCAAAGATTTTCCTGTGTAGGTACACGCGCTCGTGAAAAATGAACGAGCTGGGGCAGAGAATTACAAATTTATTTCTTCGCTGTATTCGAGATGTACCGGAAATTAATAGGAAATAGACAACTTGTCTTGAAAGATGTATAATTCTGTATTCTACCGTCACCGGTGGCTTTTAGTTATATTTAATTTATCGTATTGTACGCGAAAGTGAAAAGTCTGTGACACAAGTCTGATTCGTTGAGAGGTTAAAGGTTAACGTAACTTGAAATTTCAACAATATTTTCCATACAAAAGATCATGAATTGTTAATTTCATTTGTACTGTTTAGCTGACATATCGTTGGAGATATGTGACACTGGTTCGTTAAATTTCTTTCGCCTTTTAAATACCCTCGCGATTCTGGTCACACTTTTTCGAACGTGGCATGAAAAATTTAAAAGGACGCTGTAACACTGTTGTCCAGCCACCCTCTTTGTCTTTCCTCCTTTTTCCATCTGTGATTTTCTCATTTTGAATCCTCCTTCGGTCTGGGTTTTCTTACTCAATCTTCTTTCGACTTTCCAATTCCTCTTATCTCGATTCTTTCACATCTACCACAACTGCTTCCCTTTCTTCCTATCTATCTATTTCTTTTTCAACCTTGATCCATCTTAGGTGAAATGAATCGCAAATCTGCGCGAAAGTTCGACTTTATAGTCAAAAGAATGAAAAAAAAGAAACAGCTCAGTTGGTTATTCATTTAAGTTTCACGGTTTCCTTTTTTTTCTTCGCTGATTTGTGAAATTGGTGTTTTTAAGAAAGGCGATATTTGGACGAAGTATAATACTACTTAATCATTCTCTGTACACAAAATTTTTTAACAAGGAGAGCAATACATTTCGACCAATTATCGCTTGTTTTTATAAATATTTCTAATAATATTCTCAATTCTATTTTGTATAACACTTTCATAATATATGTAGCATATGCCAACGTTCTCTAAATCCAAAAATATGACTAGAGAATTTCGAAAATTGTGAAAAAATAGCGTCGAGAAGGTACTGAAGCAGCGTAATTTATTAATTAATTAAAGTTCCTATTTTATTTTCAAGTGCTTTAATTGAAGAATAACGGCAGACTGAGCAGAACAATCCTTCTGATTTTTCTTAGAATCACCAAATTAAATTTTTCCAGTCAAAAACTGCATGATCTTTAATGTTTCTCATAATATTCAAAGTATGAAGCCAATAACAATTATTTATAATAATTATTGCCAAGGCACTCCTTATTGTTATCCGGATTTTTTATTCCAAATGAATATAAAGAACGTGATTGCGGTCACCATGAAGCACAGAGAATTATATTTGGCCCAATAAAACATAAAATATCTTGAAAAATTAAAATTTTTATTACACCAAAATTTCAGAAAGACATGTTATTATATCAATAAATATACCTTAAAAATACCAAACTTATACGTTACTTTCTTCTACAGAAAAAGAATATCATAAAATCCACTTAGAATTCGTGTTTCCAAATGGGGATACCTCTTTAATTAGCAAGCAATCGCGAGCATACATACAACTACGTACGCATACACAAGTTGAATAGCACACATCCAAACGATCTTGTTTCTCATTTCAGTTACCTTTCAGTGTCGGTCAGTATTTTCTTATTCCTTATTTTCCCTCCACCTTTGTGTATGTATGTGTGTTTCAGTATTCCTCTCAGCGTTCCTTCATCCCCCATTTCTGTCCGCTCGTTCTCTTCTTGCCCGTTCGCAAAACTCTTCCGCTTAATGCTACATTTCCGCACGGCTTGGCCTGGTGAACGAAGCGTTCTTATTTTAAGCTATCGAAGTACGCGAAATAAAAACACCGAGGCCAGCCGCTGATGCATAAAGTTGAGCCATTTATTGCTTTATGAGGTTCGGCTGATAAATAACGGCGCCTCCCTTCTTCCTCCATGCGGAAGTTCCATTTATCCACGCGAACGAACAAATCGTTTGATATTAGGACGTCTGATTGCTATTCGACATTCACAGCGTATCTGAATTTATCGATATTTTAATTGAGCGGCTGGTTGCGAAATTTTTATACAGACATTGATTAAACGTGGTTGTTGTTTTTGTCTCGGAACTAATTGAAATCAGACGTTTATCGGCGGTAATTATAAGTGCTGTTTGGTCTATTGGACAATAAATGAATAGCTTAAGCGGATTTTTAAATAGCTTTTTCCCGTTTCAACGTAGAATATCATTTCTATTTTTATAATTCTGAATCTGAACAATATCTGTGTAATTTGTTACGTGCATTGGGCAGGAATAATTTTTTAAAAGGGACCAAAATGATACAAATTAATGTTATAAGTTCAAATCTAACAATTCTTCATTTTTTATTTTTTTAAAGAATTACCAGATTTGAGAGAATTTAAATGGACTTAAAAAATTAAATGGAAAAGAATAACATAGGAATATACTTAGAATAAATTTCAGCTGTTCTCCCTTGATTATTTAAGTAAATAGACTTTCATACAGCGATAGAAATGTTTTACACAAATAGCATCAAAAATTCTTGAAAACAGTAAAATTTATGCCTTATATGTAAGGAGGAATAAAATCATTTAAACAGCGAATCTTTCTAATAATTAAAATGTTAAATATAGAACACAGTTCACATTTCAGTCTAAATTAAATATAAAGTTTGCCAGCCTTTTTCTCAAAGCCTGCATTCACCTATCTATCTTTTGTTCAAACAATTTCTCACCTAATGCAATCAATTTCTTAATTCCGCCTGATTAAAACACCACGTCAAGCGGAACCGAGAAACTCTGGATGAGCATTTTACGAGTTTTTCACTGGGAAAATAGAATTTTATCTTTGAAACGCGACGCGTACATATATCAGGGGAATTAATTTCGGCAAGCTTGACTGGCAATGAAGGAAATCACGCGTTCATGAACGCGTTAATAATTGAAAATATTGCAATACGGCCGTCGGTAATCGCATTTCCGTGCGGAAGAATCAGATATGACGCGTTCCGCGAGAATCGTATCGTACTGAGCCAGTTAAAAAAAAAAAAAAGGAAGAAAAAGAAAAGGAGAAAGAAGAGAACAAAAGGAATTGTTTCGCAGCGTAGTGCAACGGGTAACCGATAAATCAAGACTTATCGCGTCAAAATGATTATCGAACTTGTAAGCTCAGTGGCTGATGCGCGATCAGATTTCACAGTACGTTGAAGAAAGAAAATTTATTTGTTAGATGCCGACGTTTGGTGTACTTTTACGTGGCTCACGGTGTCTAATGTCTCGAACAATTTATTTCCGTGTAAATCTTGTTGCGACAACTTATAGGATATTCAAATGCTGGCTCGAGAAGTTGTTCTCTTAATTGATACGATAATTTAGAAATTAGGATACGTTATAAATAAAAAGTACCATTTATTCTATGGTACTTCGACACTTTTATTTATTTTTGCAGTAGTGTCGTAATTATGAATTTCAATATTTTATTTGATAACTTTAATTTTAATTTTTTCAATGTTTCTACTCGCTCCTTCGTAACACACATTGACAGTCTTGTAAATTTCTCATTTTAAATTTGCGTTTGTTAGTATTTCTTGTATTACCTGTAATGTTTTAACTATTTGTGTGTAATCTAGTGGGAAATTTTCCCGTATAAATAAATAAATAAATAATTGTGCCATCCATAGTCATTGAATTATAGTAATTACATATTTATAGAATTTCATTTGCTTACATTAATATGTTAGTATGATATTGTAATTCTAGTTTTTCCTAACTTCACTTAGTACCTTACAGTCAAAGAAAAGACATGTCTGAAACAGGAAATACATCTTGCAGAGAATCAAGGATGATTAAAGCAGCAAATAAAATTTATAGCAAATTTAAAAAATGTATAAGCAAGTAATACAGTTATTTCTTACCAATTTGTAACTCTTAAGTCGCCTAATTTCACGTTAATTTCGTTTAGCAAGAAATTCACCCGGTAAAGTAACACACCTTTATTCCATTAAACAGCCTAATCTACCGGTAGACGATTACTCGCGCCGCAAACACGAACAGAATGCGAAGATTTAATACCCTTCCGTTTAAAGCCAGAAAACAAATCTTCCGAGCGAAGTCGGTCGCTCGGGACCGACGATAAGCATCTTCGGAGGAATAGAAAAAAAAGGAAAAGGAAAGAAAAGCGCGAGCACTCGCAATGCGCGCAATTTGACGCGAAAATGGATCGCCCGGGAACGGCGTGCAGCCGCTTCATGGCGAAACTAACGCTGCTAGATGAGTAACTGTGGGCAACACTGTTTTTCATTGTCCAGAAGTTGGTGGAGTCGCGAGAGCCTAGAAACGCTGAAAAGCCCATAAATCAGAGCTTATCGCGGCAGAGGAGCGATTATCGAACTCGTAAGCTCAGCACTTGGCTGCTGTAAGGTTGGCTGGGTGTTGGAGGATGCCGCGATGGGCTGTGGCGACGGTCTCTTGGATGCTATAGGGATAATTAGCAGTCCGCGAAAGGAGAAAGAACTCGCTGGCTAACGAGCCAACTAAGAGATCGAGCATGCTCTTTTTACCTCTTAACCATTCTCTTTGGCCCGCTAGAAACTACGCGAATAAAAAGCATTGTGCTCGTCTCGCGGGCTCACCAAGTTGCTCGTTCACGTTCTTTCCGCGGGTTTGTACTATATGTTACCGCGATCGATTTTCTTCTCTGCTTAGATGAGTCAAATTAAATATGTACCCGCGAAGAAAGTTTGCCGCGAGAGACGTCTGTTTGAGACATATTAATAACACCTTTCTTGCGGCTAGGCGCGAATGCGTGGCTTTTGTCGACATTACAGTTAAAGATAGTTCCATGTTATGTCACATTCTTACTCTAACGCTCGTCTATCTCACGTTATCAAATTGTTTGTCAATTCTGTACAAATGAAACGGTGCTACGTTAATGTTTCATTTTTTATTTTAGTTTCAAGATTTTAGTTATTTCTGTATCTGTTAATGTAACACTACAATGTAATATTTGGCAAGTTTTAGTTAAAGCACACAAATAACTTTTATCAAATCTTCCTACACCAGGTATGTCGAAAAAGTTTATAAGTACGAAAAATTTGCTATTTAATGGCCGTAAATTTTAGTGGAACCTGTATAAAAAATCTTAACACTGAAAGTAAGACTTGCAAAAAAGAAAATACTTAAACGATATTTCACTCTTTTATATTCTTCGACAACTAATCTCTCTTATCGCGCGTTAGAAAGCGGCGAATGAAAAAAAAAGAGCTACTTGAAATTCTTATGAAAGCGGTAAAATTTCACCGAAAGTCTCGTTAATTCATCTGTCACGGGGAATAATTTCAACGCTATACCTTCTGAATTATCTTTGATTTCGAAAAGAGTGAATTATCCGGTGTACATCACAATGGGGAAATTCCTTTAAATCAGAAGTATTGTTTAATTTACTCCTTAAGAATAGCCCGGTCTCGAGAACTCCCGACGATTGTTCTCGACTTTGAGACTGAAAAATATTGTGCAGAATTTGCGAGTCGCCGGGAACATTAATTTCCAAGGGAATTAATAATTTTCCGACACTGAACGCTACTCCCAGTGTTTTATATCGCGCTCCTGGGAATTTCCTAAAGCCACGATTTTTCTTCTCACCTGTATCAACCGGGGGGGCTTGTAAAACATCGTTGCTTAACTACTTAGACGCGTTACTTTGATTTTTATCTTAACCGACTAACAATAACGCGGCTCGTTATACCTGGATTTATTGCATTGCGTGCCGCCACCGATACCTCCGCTCATTCCTTATCCGGTTGACGGATTGAGCACGAAAATGACTTTCTCGTGGAAATAACGCAACACTTTTTTGCACGCTCCATGCAAATTTTAATGCGTTACTGTCTATTAAATTCACGTTCGTTTGCAAAAATAAAGGTACCTAAAGATATCATTTTTGACAGAATTGTGTGATAATGTGACGAATGGAAATTGGAAAAGCGACACTAAGAAAGTTTACTAATAAGCTTGAATTCATGTCTACTTGAAAGTATAAATTTCCTGTGGAAGTATATAATTTGATTTCCTTTTATTTGAATATGAAGTTTTTTTTATTTTAATGTAAAATAGTGTGATGTATGAAAAAAGAGACACCATAAATTCACAAAGATTTCTTTAATTTGCGTTATCAAAACCAGCTACCAAAAAGAAGCTTTGCACGGTATTTCGTTTCTGTGACACTTTTGGCACGCTCATTTTTCACGCGCTGCAAGTTTGCCGTGATTGTACACTTTTTGAGCCGAAATTTGAAACTCCTGTTTTGGAAAAAATGTTGGTGTTTCAATACCTCGAAAATTCAGCGTACAAATTTTATTATTTAAAACAAGCTCTGTATATGTTTCAAATTTCAACTGTAAAAGAAAGAAATAATTCTTTTATAAACTATACCATTTAATATGTTACATTTCCACGAAACTGTAAATTTTGTCATCTCTGTTAAATCTTCAACTAATTATATTCCAGCAAATTTAGTAACATTATCGGGATAACGTTAGTATTTAGAATTTACAGACATGAATATCGTTTTAGAATGAAAGAATGTCTACGTTAAATTGTAACAATACTTCAAGCGAAAACTAAGGATAAAGCTCGTAGAAATTGTTTACCTAAAATCCGTTTCTCCAACTATTATCATAATCATTTTTTAAAACTTCTTAGAATCCTTTCAACGCGAAGTTAGCCTTGGCTTCCAACCGGCTGAAACGGAAAAAGTAAAATGAAGTGTTCAAGTTGAAAGTGCTGTAACTCACACCAAGCCGTTCAGACGCAGACTCAGCATTAAATATATTCAATTTCTTTAGCACTCGTAAAATATCTCAAAATATGAAGAACCTAACTTATAATACCTTCGTTTCTACAGGTAATCGTTACAAACAATAAAATTCTTATCTTATTAAATCTCATCATATTATTTCGATCACTATGTACACACAGTTCTAAAAAAAGAAACTCGCAGCCCTTTAAAAATGAAAACTCATAAATTTGAAATTTACAAAATAATTGTATATTTTTAAAAAATTTATATTTTTTCAATACTTTATACTACAAAATTTGGTTTAAAATGGCCAGTTTTTCTTCAGAATAGCCCCAGAAATGTAGGGGGAGTTCCTCTAGCGCCTTAAGGTTTTTCTTAAATAAATCTCTCTACCTGTGCACATGCGACTGAAACGCGTAGAAAACTTATTTTTATTCTTTTTGTCTCCTCTAGGAGATGCGCAGAATAACGGCTCGGTAGCGTTTCAATTATTGCAGATACAACTAATTAAACATACATTTCCTTCGAAATACATCAGACAATAATCAAAACACGTGGCCAGATAACGAAAGAGGCGATTATTCACGGTAAAGCTGAGAATGAGGGAGTGACCTTGTGCAGGCAATTGATTTCGTGCACGCAATAGCTATCCATTTCCAGCGACGCTTTACCGAGCGCTTTTCTACACGGAAACCGATGCTCTACAGCGAATGACCGGTTGATTTAAAAAGTAAATGAGCACAGTTGACGAACGGGGAGGTGGACAAATAAGCGATTGGAACGTTTGGGAGTTTATCACGTCAACAGAATATACACAGTGGGGCAAAGTTTTTTCGAGAACGGTTCGCCAGCGGGAGTTGTGAAACGCGCGACATTATAAAATCCCGAAAGAAGGCGCTGGCACCACGAAAAAAAATATAAGTTGGAAGTTCCCTTTGATCTCTACTGCTCGCCGTGATCTGCTGTCTATAAAGTAAGCCGGCCCGACAGTTCGATAACATCGCTTTAACAGTCGCGAGCTTCTCGCAAAATAGCCTTGTATAATACGGCCACGAAACTTGTGCTTTCGCTGGGTTCGCGCTGTTGTCTTATGTTATTTCTTAGGAATATTCATGCAGCCGTGTTACGCAGCGGCCTATGAAATTCGCTTGTATAATTTATGCGGTTGTTTCGCGCGATTTCACGAGAACGTTAACACCATTCCTTTTGTCACACGTTGAGTCACTAAAGTGTAGCGTTTTTTTTTTTTTAGAATAGTATAAGTGTTCCGTGTAAAATTGCGTATTTTCTGCCACTAGTGAACTGGTTTTTGAAGAAATTACAGGGTGGACCAAAAATCAGGTACTACTTTAATGAACATGATTTAATTTATATATTTCTCTTTTGCAGGCCCTTAAAAATCTTATAAATTAAACCATTTTCATTAAAATAGTACCTACCTGATTTTTGCTTCACCATGAATAATAAAAGCTATTTCTATAACGACAAATCTACATCGCGTGCTTCTAAATTTATAAAGTATTGTTTCAAACGAACAACAGTCAAAGTAAACAGTCATTAAATATATAATGAAATAAACATTAAATAATGAAAAGTGAAATTTCCACCAGATTACGTAAAACTAATTGTTGCGACAATATTTTCCAATTCGCACCTCTTGAACTGCTCGCTTATTCAGCAAACCCGTGTAATAGCCAGAAATTACAAGCTATATTTCGTTAAAACGCTATTGCAATTAATTGCCAGCGTCACGACAATGAAGAAAACACGGTCACAACTTTTGACAACGTCGTTCCGCTGCGTCGCCAATTCGATATTAACTTTCTCATTGGACGTTGTCGTTGCGATGTTCTAGATATTTACGAGGGTTTTACGAATCGTATTTATTAATTGAAGGTAGCTTATGCGAATGCCTTGAACCTCCACCCTGATGAATTAAAGTAAGACAATGAAATTCGCAAAGTGATACGTTAATTTGGTTAAAAATATAGAAATATAACAGGTGTTCTATTATTACAAGTATTTTGCGTTAAATATAAGAATCTTTATGAAGAATGGGAACTAATGACCACGAGGGAGGTGAAATTCGCGAGAAAATAATTTGCATATTGCGTGCAAAATCTTAGAATGAAAAGGGTACAAATTTTATAATACGATCATATTTTCTCCGGGTTTATTTAAAAATTGCAAAGTCTCAAATTCTCTCGTAATTTAATTCAGTATTTACAATAATGTTAAAATACATTTTAGAAAAATGTTCTTCAACACAAACACTGCCATTTTAAATTACAAAGAATATTGCAAGAAATGTAATATATTCTAAGTGTATTACGTTAGAAAATTACAATCAGATATTTTTCCTTCTTTTTTTGTAAGAGATTAACTTCATTCATAATAGGTACTACCATCAAACGAAGAGTAATTTTCAATTGCAAATGACAATTTCTTCGTGTACGCATTTTTATTATTTATTCGAACCATAGAAAATGTTCGTTTCAATTTTAATCATGGACACATTAATTGGATCGTTCCAGAGACAGCTCCGAAACCCATTGCTCAAAATCACGATAATTAATAATTTTCATTCAAACTACCACACTGCTATTGCAGAAGATTGTCCTACATTTTTCACGGTCCAGCACGAAATTAATAATAGCCGGAATAATGAAATATTCAGCGATCCTGGCGAACGTGTCTCGAGCGAAAGATATACCTTCACGTGTAACCCGAATTTAATTATATGTATCGAAATGATCACGGCCAAAACAGCTCGTTAAAATAAACATAATTCCCGCTCCAAAGAAAACTTTTAATTATATCGTCGTTGTGTCGCGTTCCAATTATACGGAAGTAGAGTACAATTTTGTTGAAAATTTCAAGACACCTGCTAACAAGAAATTATAAAAACTCTAAATACGACTTCATTTTTTCGTTTCTTTATACATTTTCCAACATTTTTATTTTCTTGAATGAATTCCCAAAAGTTTTATTTTCATGAAATCTTGACGACTCTCGGTCTTTTTGCCTGTACAAACTATGAATTATCGGTGTCTTATTTTAATTAAAAAATATATCTTCTAATATTTAGTTTCTAGCAGAGAATTGAAATTTTTTTACCGACTTTACATTTAAACAAACAATACTTACAAAAGAATGTCACTTAAACACTCGCGGATTCAAATAATTTCCACATAAGACACCTTACACTCGACATAATAATTTCCACATTCTGTTTCATCGAAAATTAATTTATTATTAATTTCACTGCACACTCAATTTATCGTCAATGTGAAAAAACTAAGATGAATAAACAAAAATAAAAAGAGAATTCAGTGCACACAGTACATAGGAAAAACAAGATTAAAGCGTATTTCACAGAGTGAAATAAAAATGGAACACGAACAACGGAGACAGTGATAGCTCCTTCTTTTTTTTTTTTTTTACCAGAATTACAAAGGAATTCCATTCTGAGAAGCGGGAATTCTGTAAGCAGACGAATCAGTGGCCGTGCCCTCCTACCAACGGGTCAATTCCCACTGATATTCAGCGATGTCAAGTGATGTTAAGTGTCGCGATGATCGTACGATGTTCGTTTCCACCAATGAATGCTCTCCGTTCGGACGAGCCTCCCGAACATCATTGCGCAATACAAGAGATCGTTAATAGAGTCGAGACTATTCCACTGAATCTTTTGTTTCATGGTTGTCTCGCAATGAATAAGTTCCTTTTGCAATGGAAATATTTGTTTTTCGCGATCTTTTGTTCGGATAAGCAAAACTATTTTTAGGTCGCTAATTATTTCTACGACAAGAGAATGCGTAGAAGAGCAACGTGTGCATGAAATTATGAAGTACGCACACAAGTGCAGAGATACAATAACGTTAAAAAGCGTAAATCGTTGTGATAACAATAAAAGGTTACGGAAAAAATGGGACAAGTTTCAAAGGATAATACCAGGATTACCGTATTCCTAAAATAAATCGAAAATTGTCACGAAAATTCCAAATTTTGGCAGTATTAACAATTCAAGAAGGAATCAAGTATTTTAAGATCATTTTTCTTATCCGCGAAGAGATGAAATTAGAAGAGTTATTTTCACGAAATTAAAACTCTTAACCTATTTAACTCGTTTTTAATTGAAATTTTAAATTCGGTAATATCGAAGGAAGAGAGAAAATTGTTCCTCTGTAAAGCGGATAATTAAGGAAATATCGAATATCAAACAATCGCGAATAAAGCTTTCTATTAATTTCAATTAAATTAACTTTGCAGCATTGAAACTTTATTTCGAAAAGAAAATATCTCTATATTATGCTGTCATTATTTCTACATTTCATAACCAGATATTTCAGTGCGCACGTTTCACTGAACATCGAAATAACGTGTTTCTAAATATCCGCAACAAATTGAACCACAAAAAGGAACGAAAAAATCGAGTAACAATTATTGAAATTGCAAACATTGCAACGGCACGAAACAACAAATGACTTTAATTCGCTGGTATCGCGATTCAATTATGTATCGCCCTCCGTAAAGTTATCAAATACGGTTGAAATAAAATTCACACCGCGGAAACAGAATAAAAGAGTATTCCACGTGACACCCTGTACCATTTCATACTATTTACGTCAGCCAGTCGATACCATTATTTATGCTCGCGATCCGCGAGCCGTTTGGTCGGAGTTAAAAATTGCCCTCGTAAAAACAGCGACGCGGATACTCGAGATATTTACATTTTTATTGTCTGCTACTCTAGGTTCATTTTTAGCTACAACGGAAATAACATCGCTACAGTATACATACATACATATATACGCCTTCTGCAACGCGATTATTGTTAATCCGTCCAATTAATGTGTAACATGGAAAAATCGAGGGCGTACGACCGTTGTTGTCTCGGCCATCGAGACGATAAACAGCGCGATAGTATTGTTTACAGAACGGACCACCGGTGAAATTTATACTTTTACGAAGCAACCACGAGCAAATATCTTAGGTAAGGTGGGAGCGAGAGAGGGGAATGTTAATCAGCGGGAATTAACGTCGAGCGTTAAGTTGTGATAAAGGTAAAAATGTAAATGAGACGTGGTTTCCGCGTGAATAGATATTCAAATGGATTAATCCGGGCGTTGTACGAAATAACGCGCGATATAAAGCACAACGGAATCTCGATTAACCGGCTTATCGAAATCGAGGCGGTCTGCTGGAATTGAAATCCACCTAAAGGTGGATGATTAAGACCATATTTGTTTATGAAATCGTTCGTAGTTTGCTTCTTTGCACGCGTCTACGCACACCGTGGATATTAAACAATTCCAAGATCCTGACTTCTAGACCCAACGATCAATTGTGTTGTGAAGAAAGAAAAAAATAGCTTTGCCAAGCATCCATGTCGTGAACCCAATCAGTTTAACAGTGTAGTTTTATTCAGTATTTATGAGAAATTGTATTGTTATTGGGTAATAGTGTAGCTAATAGTTTTTGTACAAAAAAGTGATCGTGGATTAAATTTGAAGTATGAATAATCACGTATAATGAATCAATTTGAACTACGGCAAGAACTCTATTAACTCGCTTAATTGGAGCTGAAGTAGATTGGTTAAATCAAAACCCACTTAATTAAGAAGCAGCTACTTGACCCATACTTATTTACAGAATTATTACCTTATCCTAGCTGTTTAAAAGCATAAATACAATTCGTTTCTTATACCAATGCAGTTCTTATTAATATACCATTATAACATATATTTTGTTGCTGCACAATTGTTTTGTAGCACCTCATTGTTAAAAAAGTTAAAATATTTCTTTTCACAAGCATCATTGACCTCTATTTTTTTTTTTCAAAATATTCAATTTAATGGGATTATACTCATCGTGATCTCTGTTTGATAGTATTTATTAATCCTATTTAATGTCAACAATAACAAATCTCGATATTTCTTTTTACAAGCATCAGTAACCTCTATCTTTTATTTTTACAAAATATTCAATTCAGTGGGATTATGCACATCATGATAAGTAATATTAATCCTAATTACTGCCAATAATAACAAAGTTCCTAACAATCATTCCAGATACAGCATTATTTTCTCGTCAAAAGTAAACTGTCGTATAACAAAATCTGAAAGTCACAGAGCGACCTCGCGAGCATAATTAGTAGCGACAAACTTTCCCCTTTAAAATAAGCCCTCATTCGATCCAATACGACATTCGGTTGTCAAGATATCGTCGTTCATATCCGAGACTAATTTTTCATGTTCGCTATCTTTGTCCTTCTCGCACAGTCTGTGCTCTCACTCACTCGCGCACACACACCGACGTCGGAGTAGTATGGTCGCGGTGGTCAGTAGACGCTGAGTCAGCGGTTTTTTACTATTACTACGCGACATACGCATTTCCAGGAAAAAATGTGGGTCACGGAGTGTACTATATAGTACTCGACTGTCATTCATAACCGCGTCTACGTTACGATTTCCACTTTATCCCTCGTATCTCCGGAACGGATTGAGATATCAACGTGAAACAAAGTACGCTGTTAAAAGCACACTTCCCTCTATCGTTTCGGTCTACGCTCCACTCGAATACAGCGATTACTCTAATCGTATGTGCGTTCGTAGTTACGCTTACCTGAATTTCAATATGAAACTCCGGTTAATAACGTGCATTTATTAGACGGTTAATTGCAGAAGGTTTTATTTGAGATTTGCCTAATTACACATACGTTATATTACTAGATGATGAGTTTGATTAGTTCAATGGAAATCTGTACCACCGTTATGTGATATTTTGGGTGATATTAAGATCGAACGATATATTAGAAGAAATTAGAAGTGAAGTTTAGTGTTTGGAATGTATGTGTTAGATTTTGGTTATATTTAATTGTATTAGTTTTCAGTAATTTATTTCTGTTCGAGTTTGAAGTCTCCCGCTTTTGGCCGACTGGCGAGCGTCTCTCGACTTACGTAGAGAGCGCTACGCGTTCGCCCTTTGTTGTCACTGCCAAGTAAACTTTTGCCTACGAAACGTGTTTCTGAAAGTCTCCGATAATATCGTCCTATAAATTTCACGATCATCTTAATTCGTTGCAACAGGTAATGGGCCTAGAAAATGGATCTTGCAGCGTTTGAAATTCAAGAAGTATTTTCTTGCGGAAATTAATATTCTGTGAGTTGATGTTCTTTTTGACATTCTTAGTGACGACGTGGCAGTGATGTCACGTTCAGTGTCAATTTTGGTGGTTCGTCAATTGTAGGAGCAACAAATTTTATGTGAAACACTGGTTTGATAATTTCATCCATTATGCGTAAACAACGAATAAAGGTAGCGTACGAATTTGTTAGAAATATCGGTTCTTTATCGAAAACTGCTTGTTGAATCACACACGATGCGTGAAGCCTGATTATATGGCAAATAATTTTCACTTCATTCGTCAACAGCTTTCGATTACGATAAAAACCAATTATGCGTTTGGCGTTTCTCCTGACCGTAGAATTAAGTGCATGCTAAGGAAATAAAATACTGTATTTACGCACGTCTGTGTTGCCTCCAACGCTATCTTTTATCTCGTTAATTCAATTTTCTTTAGCAAGTTACAAATTACAATTACTAGCAATTTACTTAATATAATTATTCTAAATATCTTTGCGACATTTTTTCGAGCACAGAAATACTCTAATTTCCGTATACTTTTGCATACACACCAACATTATGAAACTGAAACCCTGATATAAGGCTTCCCGTTTTCGCTTACCAGTATCAATATTTACAGGCATCAAATATTTTCACTACTTTATCCTTAACATTTTTTCGTTTATTCATATGGCTTCTCTGTCCTTTTTTATCGTGTGTTTACTTTGCTAATATTTCGTCCACGTTTGCGTTCGATATCGAAAAGTATCTTCGAATGAAAAAGGCAGGCGAGAGAGAGAGAGAGAGAGAGAGAGAGAGGAAAAAATGAACCGTTTTTCAAATTCAGGTTTACGTTTCAACGAATAAATAACCATCTCGCTGGGTGCAGTACAACGAGAATGTTTCGAATTTATCGGAAACCGAACTTATACACACGTAACTTACAATTTTGATGGTAAAACAGCCTCGACACGAACCATATAAAATATATCGTCAACAGTTTCCACGATCGTTCAACACTTAAAGAAACCCAATAGAATTTTATGAACTTCGTAAATACTTCTCTAAGCTGACTCACGGGAGCTTCCGGCTACCGTTGCAAACTTTACACATGTTTCTCGTATACAACTTTATCGGATTTCAATAATGCCGGGCTGCACTTTCGAAGATATTTTATGAGATTTCTGCGGAACAACCAGTAATTGTACGAACTTATGTACGAGCAACTTGATCGACTTGGAAAATTTCGTTCGAGTAGCATGAAATAATCTTTCGGTTCGGTGAAATTGAGTTACATCGATTTGTTAGTTTATCCACTGAACGTGGTGAAAAATGATCGTTTAACAAGCAACTTCTTTGGAATATATAAAAATTTTAAAATTCTAGTCCAGTCAGGTAATCACGATTATCTTCGCTCGTCTTTAATTTAAATACAATGACTCACGTAACTGATCAGATGCTTCGAATAATCAAGAAAATAACAAATTACGAATCAAGAAAATAACAGATCACTTTTTACTCAAACTCTTACATATTAAATTCTTATTAAATCCACGTTAGTTCGTAAGCCGCAGTTCAACAGAGTAAACGTTGATTAAAATACATGCCCAAAGTTGCGTTTCATTAGTTTGATTACTTTAATTTGGAATTGTTATAGTTTAACACAAAATTAATGACTGCAATCTTCATTTCTGCAGTTTTTGTTCGAAAGCTTGATTAAAAAATACGCCCAAGCTTGCGTTTTATCAGTTCTATAAGCTGGAATTGTTATAGTTTAGTAAAAAATTAACGTCTGCAACGTTTATTTCTACAATTTTAATTCCGACAAGCTCTATAATTACCAGCAAAATATGAATTTTATTCTGAAAAAAATGTTACGATTTCGCTGTGATTAGTTTGCTGGCTCAGCGATGAGCCTTCTCTTTTGTTTAAAACGAAGCAGATTAATATGAAGAGGCAAAGTTATAAATTGAATTACGCAATACAGCAGCCACTAGTAGCTCGTCCTGTAACGGGTACGTTAGTTTTCCTAAGATTAATTCTATCGCATTAAATAGTTAATTAAGCATTGCCCTGAGACCTATGTTTCTGATCAATATCGTGTATTATGAGTAATGGCGTTGCGTACAATACCATGCTTTTCACTAAAACACTGAGTGATAATAGTGTAATTTGCATAAAAGTTTCATCTTATATGTATATGTATCAGTCACCTAACTTCTTTACCGTACTCTTGAGGCTGTGATCTGTCGCTACTTAATTTCCACTGGGTACAATTTATGAGCTCCATGCCACCGGTTTCCCTCATATCTCTTTTTCTAATTTCTTTCGCCGTTTCTTTAGCATTGTCCGCACACCTCTTCGTCATGTTTATTTTCTTCTTAACAGTTCATAGAACTTGTTTGTTACCTTTCTTTCGTCGTTTAAGTCTGCTTTCTGATGTGAATGAAAATTACTGCTTACAGTCTATCATTTAGATTTTCCTCTTAACCCTTTCGTAACCGAATTATTTTCTTAAAGAATTTACTCTTTATTTATCGATCTGTAATGGAGACTGAATTGAGATGAATTTTTTACGTGGCATAAAGCATTCAAGTGGTCACGAAAGGGTTAAGCATTAATTTTAATTTGGATTTAACGATAAAGTTGCTTAATTCGTATAACTTCTGCGTATTTTTCGGTAATTTTTTTAAGTTCATCGTTAGCTTCCTTTATTGTTTCTCTTTCCTAAATATTAAAAAAGAGGAATACCAAAGGTTAAAAATATTCAGTAAACAAAATAAAGAAAATTTTGCAGCTCTCTACCTCGTCAATGGATCATTTTATAATACTTAACTGAGATATTTATTTTCACTACACAGAATCATTTTGGAATCAAAGTTACTTCAATTGAGGACTCTACCGAAAGAACATTCATTATCAATAAATCTCTAAATTCGAGAATTAAACTTTGTCCGTGCAATGACAAATAATCCAATCCGAATCGAAACGTATATACGTACATATGTATAGATTAGGTGAATTTTCTTCTGATATTATGCAACGTTTTGAAACAGTCTGTTATCGAGTTCGTAGTGTTTCGTGCCAATAAACGAAGACTCTGATGTTTGGTGAGCAACGGCCCTCCAGGGAGGACAGAGGGTTGCAGAAAGGCGAGGTGATACGTACAAGTTAGGCAAGTGCTGCCAGTAGCGTATAATACATAGCGTGGCACACGGAACGTGGATCCTCTCGACTTGGCTTCGGACGAAGCTTCGAGGTACACGGGTTGTGCGCGTCTATGCAAAGTCTGCTTAATGCTCACCATGCATCACCGCAATTGCGTGCACCGTCACCCCTTGTGGCCTTAACCCCATAACATGAGCTCTTGGTGAGATATTTCGTAAATTAGCAAAAATATACTCTAGTATCGTGCCGATGATCACGTACCTTTTAACATTCAAAAATTCAGTGGATTTAAGTACGAGGATTTTAACGTTCCTGCGAGGAAGGAGTAGGAATAATAATATTTGCATTTCTTGTAAAATATAAAAATGTAATATTTTCAA
>NW_017102484.1:49066-57141 GCF_001263275.1 Habropoda laboriosa
TGTTATCAATGTCTCTATTGATATTTTATTAATATTTTGCAAATAGTATATTTTAGTATTTGAACTGATTTAGGAAATACAATTGTAAATGCTGAAAATTGTGGTATTTTTGTGACGTGCAGTTAGGTTAACCAAGGCTGGTTCAATTAAACATTCGTTAAATGTCAGGATATGTAACAATATCTATAATAACATATCGATGAAGTAAGTTTAAGCTAAGAAACAGAGATTAGTTACAATTCAGCGTACAACAATATTATTCAGCGTTGCGGTTTCGTGCAACACGATTTCAGGGAAAATCCAAGTTTGCTGCGTGTAATTGCTAAGTTGTAATTGCCGTGTAGATCTGTCAGGCGCACACTTGAACATGGAAACTTAATTTAATTATCAGCTTAATTAGTCACTAACACAAGTTATTTCGAAGATTGTTCGTACGTTAAAATAAGTATGTCGAACTTCAAATGTAATTGTATCGATCAGTATTGCTATCATTTCCCTAAAAAAAACCTTGTACTTAATTTAATCTAAATTGAAAATCTAACGTAACATAAATTTTCCAGTTCTAAAATCCCAGCATCTGACAGATCTAAAACCTTATAACAGCATACTTTAGCAGTTTCAAAATTTTGTCACTTCATAATTTTACAAATTTAAAAATATTTTAACTTTGGACAATGTAAATATGCAGTGTTTTTAATTCATTTTCACCATTTGGAATAAGTACCTTTGGCTTCCATTTTTTAAAGGTAAAAGTAGAAAGCCAAACGTAGAATCTTACCCTATCGACTGACATCGTTTTCGCAATTCCACATTCATCTCTCCTCGAAAGCAAAACTTAACTTATCGACACTACAAGCACTATCGGTTAATTACACACGTCCCACGAACGACACATTTGAACGTAACTTACAGCATTCCCAGATACACGTTCTGCGTAAATCGGAAAGCGTATCAGCACGCATATCAAATGAGGCGTATTTTTGATTAGAAACCTTTCAGCGCCGCAGTACCGGGAAGTCCATTCACGAACGATGCCTTTTCGAATTACGTTCTCCGCTCATCCATCTTGCAAAAGGCCATTCATTTGTTATGCATGGCTTGTAAGCAGTGCATCATGGCTTCTTTATCGATTTGCTTATTGAAAAGTGTGACTGCATAGCTTTTAAATATTTCCTCCGGCGAAAGATTGGCTAAATGTATTTCATTCTGTTCGTTTTCATCGATCTCTACTTATTGGAGCACTTGAAATGTGACGAGTATAATCGAAGGAAAAAGCTGTATAAATATGCGAAAAATGGGTTCTTCTTTTTCCTATATGGAAAATCTTCACAGTTTAAAATCTTCATAGTTTACAAATATGATAAAATACGACGAGTGAATGTAATAACAATTTAACGCAATTTGCAAGGCTAAGACAACTCTTATGCAACTTTAACCCTTTAACTTACAACAACGTGTCAGACTCGTGACAGAGTTTCTGGTCAAGATATGATGAAAATAGTTATATTAGTAAGAAAAATTCATTGTAATCCTAACTTTTGAATTTCTAAAATTAAGGATTCCTAAATGTAATTAATCTGCAACAGATTAGCTTTCGTTACCTGATAGAGTACTAAAACATTAAATGACTGACGCTTATATGCATAGTCAGAAAAGAAATCATAGGTTAAGGGGTTAATAACTCAGGCAACTCTTAAACAACTCAGACAATGCTCTCTACAGCGATCTTCTCTATACGACATTGGCCATTCAGATAAACACTCTCCCTTCTCAATATACAGGGTGGACCAATAACTTTGTCCACTTTAAATATTTTTGTTATTTGTAACAATACGAAAAAACGTTGTATACAAAACTAGCATGACAAGTTTGGGAATATATTGCAATGCATATTGCAATTATTTTTTGCTTAGGTGAAGGCATAGAGAAGATACCAAAGTCATCTCTACTTTTTTAAATAACATGTGGTATTATTTTATCATCTAAATTCGAACAATCCTTTGATTGTGTTTCGTTCCTTTCGAGAAGCGAATGTCTGCTTTAAAAGAGCTGCTTACTGTTTCTAAAATATGTGAAATTTCTTCATTCTTAGAGTCACGGAGAAATGGTTTATCGTTTCGAATTGTGCGTGGAATTTTCTTTGTTACTTGAAAGGATTAGTATTTGTTCCTTTTCTCTCGCGTTTATACGACGGTTCGATGGATTTAACGAATCGAATATTTGCGTGGGAAGATGGATTGCTTGTGGAAATTCGTTTTTATGGAAGATTTATTGTTTCTATCTTCCGCGCATTCGTTTCGACAATTTTTTAGATTTTTCTGCTGCTTGTGAAAATGGTAAAATCTTGATCGCTCTTGCAAAAAGTAAAAGGTCTTTCGATATTTTCGTATTGTACGCTCTGCGTTCTTCATAAAATTCCGGAAATATAATTCTCGTATATAGATGAAAAGCGATGGAAAATTTTATACATCTAAAATGTCACTGTTTCAAACGTGGATTATTATCAAATAAATATTGAGCTGCGTGAACTGAAATAAGAAGAAGAAAATTCATTCCAGTTTCTTAATGAGAGTTTTCAGACTTTCACGGCCCGGATTGTTATGGGTGGTATTATTTGAGGTATTATTGGTATTATTTATTTTACTTATAGGAGTGATCACCCTGACGCATACCATTATCAGTGCGTCTCCAGACCCTGATGAAGCTAGCTGCAATGCTGGCGAAATGTCGGAATGTAAATTTTCTTGGACACGGCTTACACCCGGAAGCCTCAAATAATACCACCCATTCTCATAATTCTTTCGAATAAATTTTGTATAGTTGTACAAAAATTTTGTTTTAAGAATTAAGAAATATGTCTCTTCTTCACGTATCGATAGACGGAAGATTATAAACAGTGCTTAAAACTTGGAATTACGTACTCGCTTGCTAATAGCAATTGACGTATCATGAATCCCCGGATACGCCGAAATTCTCTCGGCTACTTAGAATTGCAAATTAGTCTTTCGTATTAAAGTAGCTTCATGTTTTTTGCAACAGACTTCTGATGCTATACATACAGAATTTGTAGAACCACTAAAGAAATACATATTAATATTTCTTGGGTTTATACGAAATTCTATCTTACGGTATCTGATATTCTCAGAAAAAGATTTGAAAATTATTTTTCTTGCGTTTGGTTAACCAACGAAAAGGATAGAAATATCTTTCTAAATGTACAAGCATTCACATCTACGATCTTGAAACATTTACAAGTTTCATTTTACCTTAATGCATATTCTGCTCGTAAGCCCTTTGCTTTTATAATAACCCTAATGGGTCCTTTCAACTAGTTTTGCACAGTAGTCTTATGGAATTTCATTCCGCTGTTCTTCAACTCGAGCTTGTAATTCAAACAGAGAGGTGTATGTATATGTATAGAGTATTTCCGAACTGGTGGTACGAAAAAAAAAGAATAACATTTTTTTGTATCGGGCTTCGTTTCAAAATAAATCAGCGTTGAAGATTTACCAAGTATGTGTGTACTTGATTGTACTGTAGGCCAGTCCTTGTCGCGTTTCAATTCATAAACATCACCGATGTCGTGGCTTGTTATCATTTCTGTGTCAGACTTTCAGTGTTTGTCATTCTGTCGATATGGCAACATACAGTAATCGAGAGTACAGTGATACGATTCTCGCGTTGAATGCTTGTGCCGGTAACGCGTCTATGGCAAATTCTCGACGAAGAAATCATTTTATTTCAATGTTCGTCTCTTAGTGTTACCTAATGCGATAAATTGAAACATCATCACGAGCAATACTCGGTAGTTCTTCAACGCTGATTTATTCGGAAACGAAGCCCGATACGAAAAAGTGTTATTCTTTATATTCCACTTATTTTTGTATGCAGAGTCACACCCTTACCGCTCGTACCACCAGTTCGGAAACATCCTGTGTATTCGTTTAATCCTGAATATAACCCGATAAATAAATTTTCAAAAATTCTGAGTATTTCTGAACGCTTAGCAAAATCGCGTGTAACAAACCTGTGTGTCTACGCTGCATAAATATCTGCATAAGGGTAAAAATTGCGAACTTCTAAACCGTAGAACCTTCGATTGAATCGAAACACTCTGATGAACAGAACTTAACGTACTATACAAAGATCCTGCCTAAGGTGATAATGTAACAAGAAACCTTAACCATACTTCACTGTAAACAAAAGCTTCTCCAATAACGACTCCACCTATTTCTCGTCCCCGGCAAAGTGAAAGCATCCAATCAACAGAACGAACCTCTTTTCACACCGTCTATCCAAGACAAGTAACAGCAAACGGGGGAAGAGAAATCAATTCCCCGTGTTCATTAATTCAGTCGTTAATATCAAAACAAGACGACCGCTCCTCTTTTTTAACAAGACGAGAGAAGCTCGCCGCCGCGTTCCGTCACAGGTTTCCGATGCGAAAACGGCCACAATTCGAGGCAAGCTCCGTCGGTCACGTATTGTCGATTCAGTGGATGATGTCGAAACGATGACAAGCTGTATAAGGATGAAGGGACAGAAAAGGAAACGATACCGGGCAAAGAATGTCTGGGAGAGACGTTGCTTGGCTTCGTAATTGTCCGCCGAGCGGAGCCAGTAATTAAAGATCGAAGAAGGTGGAGAAAGAAACGTTGCCGTTCATTTCCTACGGATGTCAAAGCATCCGATTGGTATTGTGGAGTGAAATCGATTGTTCCCGAAAGGCATGAAAACAGAACACGTCAGATGAGAGGGAAAGGACGGGAAGGAGAGGAAAAATGATTAATCCCAGCCGGCAAATTTTAATTAAATGCACCGCGCCGCCGTGATGACAGAGAAACAGTTTTCGTTTCCTATCCCCCATTTTCTTTTTTCTTCCCCTTTCGTTCGCCTTTGTGCTCGCCCTGCTTCTTAAGAAGCATCCTGATGTTCTCTGTCGCGTGCAATTTATCGAATAGAGTCTCCGCGAAATGAAAATTCAGGGAGAGCTCGCGCTATTATTCTGCGAAAGCTAGTTCGCCTAACGTCCATTGTCGCGGGATTAGAGTGTTGATGATTCGGCTTTTGTTTTAACAGTTGCAGTGATATTTTTCAATGTGCTCCTTGACCAAGTAATACTCGCTTTAAATTCGTTCATTGTTACTTTCGCGGGTTGTTTTGGTGCAGTTCTTTTTCTCAAATTAGGTTTCGTATCGAGATGCGAATTGTTCTTCTTAGGTGTAGAAATTAATTTAGTGTCTTTTCTTTTGGGTTACGTAATTTTTTTGTCGATGTTTCATAAATGGTCAAGCTTGAACTTCGAAATTCCAAAATGGCGGGAAACTGTTAAAATTTTAAACGGATTTGTAATTGATTGTATCAATTAATTTCTACATCTAATAAATATTTGCAAATTTCGTGATTATGAAATTTTATTCTTTAGGATTTTTAAGCAATCTCAATTTAAGCATGTCAAAACTGTCGAAACTGTTCGTACATATTTCGAACACTGAATTGCCAAATATAGCCTTCAATTACCGGTTGAACAATTAATTCTTGGGGAACATAAGGTAAAAATCTGCATCGAATATTAACCTCTGGAGATCTGTTTAATTTTATCTTGTTAATTTCGTGTGAATATTATGACATACATAGGGAGAAATTGAATACATTAACGTAGCAATTACGACATAAATTAATGATTTTCGGAATTCATATGACAGGAAGCTTCATTTGCTTTAACAGTGCAGAAATTATACAGCTGCAGTGTTCGTACATACCATTTTAAAAAGAACAAGGGAAATGCACGATTGGTACTGTTCCAAAAATCAAAATTTTGTTTTCACATTTCTTCGTACAGTTCACGTAATGAATTAAAGGGCAAGTACATACAGTTATCATTTTGAAATGTTTTAAGAACTAAATTATTACAAATCTCGTTTTCTTTTATTTAAAAGATACTTATGTTCCAAAAATAAAAATTTCAATTTATAAAAAAAGCGAATATTTTCAAAATTTCTGTATGCAAATGAAAACTGAAAGTGCATAGTTGTCGTTCAGATTAATTAATTTAAATAGGTAGAGACGCATAAGTAAGGGTCTAGTGAAACTAAAGTTACCAGGAAATATTTTATTAAATTTATGAACTAATTGTGTTTCGTACACGCGTCGGTTAAGTAATTAGTGCCCTCTGTATATTTCACCTCTCGTTACCAACTCACTAATTAGTAAGAGCTCGACACAAAAACGGATCATCATTAACCGTGTGAATAAGAAAGGTCGCATTTCCCTGGTCGTTGAAATCGGCTGGATAATTTGTACGTTCTAAAAATTCCTTTTACGTACATTATTAGGAGACCTTTAAAAAAGAACTGAACGATAACCTAATTTTTGCTTATAACAGAATCCGTCATAACGTTACGTGTGTCAGTTTTCGTAAAAGTAACACGTTAAATAATTTAGATACAATTTTAATATTTTATCAAAGATAAATAGTACACCGTAGGTAACAGCTTTCGTAAAATGTTTCAGCTTTATTTTACAGCTTTCGTGAAAGTTTTCACAAAATTTCTTCAAATCCTTCGACGAGTATTTAATGGTAAAAAAGAAATAATTATTAGAAAATAAAATGTTGTACAATAATACGAGAAAGTAACGATGAAGGAGAATTTTTTGATTGTATTAAAGGGCGTCTGTCTGTATTCAGGGGTTCTACTGAATTTTTTATTTCAGACGTTCCAGGTCTTGCCCGCGATGGCGGCTAGCAATCGATGTTTTAGTAGAAGAGGTTTCGCGATAACTCCTCCATTTTGTAACACTTTTAGTTTTCAAAAATTCGAGAAGAAAGCTGACAGTCGCGTTAATATCCCCAGAAAAAATTGACACTTTTCATTTAGTAGTTACCTATGAAAAAAATTCCAAAACTTTACCTATTTTTAGACTACTCAGGGCGGTGTAACCGCTTTAATACACATATGATATATTAAAAATATTAGCATATGGTATTAACATACACGTATTAAATTGTAAACTATTATAAACATTCGTAGATGCAATAAACGCATTTTTACTGCGTACCAATGATATAAACACCGTGAATTTTGAAATAATCGAGGGCATTTAAATTCGAACATTTTTTATCATCCGACAGTAATTTGTTATCTGACAAATTTTTCTCACGAGCTTCCTAGTAAAGGTTCGAAAATGCTTCGCGAGCTTACCACGTGCTTCACGGAATTTCATCAACTAATGGTTAGTAAAGAAGGATTTTGCATCACAGTCCAAAGTAGCGAACTTATCGTTATAATCGGACTTCCGCGCTAACGCTCGCGATCCAAAGTTCTTTATACGAGGCTGTGCAGTAGCAGTAATTTGTAGGATCAATTACTTTTACAGCGTTATAGCTGTTGGGTGCACTCTTGAAAGAAAATTTTCAGCAAACGCCGTAAATCTTATTTATTACAATTTTTCCCATTTTATTTCGTACAATGAGAGTTTCACGTCGTTGTTTCGTATTCTTTCGAATTCACGACAATGATGATTTCCTCTCGTTATTCCGTTTTAAATGTGGATTTCACGAATTCCAATTGAGAGGTTGAAGAACCGTGGTGATAATAGAAGCTGTATCGTTGCAAAGTGTACATTTCGAAGAATGCATAGAATTGAACTTTAATATTTGAGGAGTAAAGAATTTAAAAAATTCGTGGAATTAATTTAGACAACTGCTATTATGTGATTCTATGAATTGTACGAAAAGTTATGTATTAGTTCGAAATTACACTTTATCATATTTATCATTATAAATAATTTTCCAGAGAATCGTACATTGCCTTTTGCTGATGATGCATCAATTATCCAAGACTTGTGTGTAATTCAATTTGTAAAATGTTATTTGAATTTATGCAGGTAGGAAACACCAAGAGGTACAAATTAAAATTACAATTTTTAAACAAATTTCTTGCACTTTTGAAGCACAGTAAATTAAAGGTTTTTCAAACTCAGAATACGCACAGAAATCTACTAATTTTATTCTATTTTATTGTGCTATTTTCCGTCAGTTACTTTCAGCAATTAAACTCCATCACGAATACATA
>NW_017102484.1:57230-61051 GCF_001263275.1 Habropoda laboriosa
ATATTAAATATCTTTATAATATTATCTAAATTTAAATACTAACAAAACATTAAACGCTTTATTACAAAAGCAGTCGTCGAAAATTCAATAAAACTTCAAAATTTTCTTTTCTTTATGTTACACGGTATCTGCAGTACTATTGTCTCATTATTGCAGACGGAAATTAACATAATTTTATTTATTAACAAATCTCCTGTTCCTTATTACTTAATACTAATTTACCAACAACGGTGACAAATAGAATTTATCACGATCAACCTCACTTAAATCTGCACAATAAATTTCAGTTGCTTCACAGATTAGTCGGAACAAAAAATTATAGGAAAGATAGGAAAACCGTTCTCTCTAAAACAAAATTACATTTACCATAAACCTGAAAACTCATTTCAAGCGAAATAACTGATTTAGCTTAAAAACACTATGCAGTAGGATCTTCTATAACGCGGGAAATATAATACAAATTAAGCTCTACCGACATCACTTTTTGGGTCAAATTTAATTAATCCAAAATTACAAATTCAGAATTTACTCTTTTTTTTTTTAGTCACTTTATACGGTAGAGAATAAGAATATAGGTTGTCGTTTATATTTAAATTTAACTGTAATAAAGGGTGTATCTACTAAAAAGAAGAAAAGAAAATTTCAAGCGAAGTTCAATTCAAAGATTAATCACCCGTAGGCTCCCTTTCGATTGTTGCTCGGCGAGAATGTGTCGAGCTCTTGTCAAACAAAAACTTCCCCGTGAAATTCGTCGATCGTCTCGATGTCCAGAGTTTGATCGTGCTCAGATTCAGGCGGTAGCTGCAATTTAACGGGGAGACGAAAATGTTTAAAAGTGTGCGCGAACTTGCGCCGACGAAGCGTGACGACCACGGTGTCCTGTTAAAAGTTGCCGTAGTTTCCAAGTTTTTCGAAATACAAACTGAAAGGAGTAGCTGCGGCGTGTTATATGCTGGTCACGTTTGAAATCGAAAAGTTGTATACCGTAGGAATTCACCTCGCAAAAAGTTTGAACAAAGTTCCAACCATGTGTACCGTTCAACGAGCAATGACGGAATTATAAGAGGCCGGAGTATGGAGAAAGACAAAAAGAAGTGAATTGATTAAAGTCAAGGTAAAGAGGTGTTCGAACCATAGAGCTTGCAAGTGTTAATTAAAAATTTCAAGAATTCATTTGTACTCTGGGGGGAAAAAGTATGTTTGAAATATATTTGGTTCAATTCGAAATTTCTGAGGTAAAGTGAAATCGTAGTGATTCGTTAATTCCACGTGTTAGCTTTCTGGTGGCATTTAAATGTAACGAGAGCAGGAAGCTAGAGTTTATATTATAAGTTTTATCTAAATGTAGGATATATAAGAATTATTTTTTAATAAATGCTAACTGTGGATGAGTTACAGCTGCTTTGTTCAAATACAAATGATAAGATATGCAATTATCACTTCTGAAATTCTTATTCAAATTCTTTGTTTTCATTTTGTGTATGTTTTTTTCCTCACCGAACGAGCTCTTCATTTTCTACTACATATATTGAAACGTAACTTAGGCCTTAAAATCAGAGAAAATGGGATGTACTAACAGTACAGATTTCTATACGTTTCAGACTTTCCAATATGATTTTCATGCATTTTCTCAGATTTTTCAGGTATAAGAAATGAAAAATGAAAGTGAAAAATTTGGAAAAAATGCGTCAAACTTTAACATCTTATTTTATGTTCCTTAAATGATATAAAATTGTAAATAAAACCTTAAGGAAATTAATTGCTTTCGAGTTGTAACTGTTGCAACTCGATTTCGATATTTCTAACAAATCATCCAATAGAATGCAATACTATTAGCGAATTTCAGGATCAGCTATTATTCGCTAATTTTTGGTTACGTGTAAACCTGTAGAGGATATTAACTACTGACCGTTAATGGACGGGTAATGATCGTTATTCGTCAATGTAACGTTGTCGATCGAAAGAGTTTTAATGATTAAATCTATTATACACGCATTATCGTTATAAATTGTTATCCGCGATACTTGCTGGCGTTTTATTATGTTAATGTAACGTGAAGTTGATAATCTCCTGTCTAAATTGATTTCGCGTAAACGTGAGGTAAACGTCGGTGTATGAACTCGGTATAAATGCCTCGTTTTATCTGTCGCGAAATATAACAATTAAAAAGTGGAAATTGAACGAACGATTCACGTGATGGTTTTTTCTGTTTGCGAATAAATCTTATCGGTCTTTTGACTAACATGTATTCGTGAATAGTAAAACCGTCGAGATATTGAAACATATTCAAGAACTCTTTTATAGTAAAAAAACAGAAAGGGAAAGAAAAATACTGATCGAAAAGTGATTCGATTTAAAATTCTTCTTCGACTGAATAATGTAGCTCCAAACGTCCGTCGAGTGGAATTAAATTTAGAGATTCTTACTGTGAACATAATTTTAAAGTATCTCGATAACACTAATTTTGATTAAATAGAATCGTATGTTATTTACAGATTAAGCAGATTAGTCGTTCATTTCTTTATTTTCGGATCAATACAGAGAAGAAAATAGGAACTGTGAAAACTTTGTTGGCCATATAACGACCAATCACAGTCCAACCATGATCAGTAGATTTACTTGCCTTTATTCTACATGGGTATCATGTTTCAGAGATAAAATAAGCTTCAACTTGTCCGATGCTTACAAGAGAAATTGAACAAGTAGCTCAAGAAATATGATTAATTAAGCGGATATTCCCATTTATAGAGGTCATTTTTACACAAGTTTTAGGATTAAAAATTATTAGATAATTATAAACCGAGGGATTTGAAATTTTTCATACGAGTTTGGTCATACTTCAAGGAAACACAGTATAATTTTTACGTAATTATCTTAATTATTATTTAAGTTATTACATATTTCCCACAATGTGCCATTTTGTCGATTTCTTTACGGTTTCGAGAAAAACGCACTTGAAATTTTGCTACTTAGCGTTTCCAGCGCTGTATCACTTTCTTAAAATCCCCATAACTTCATCATTCAGACGATTTCAAGCGTCGAGTTTTAACAACACATTTCCAACATATTCTACTTCAACAAAATGCGATAAAGAATCGAATTTTTGCCCCCTTCAAACGATAATCGCATTTCATTTGAGAGAAAAGTGAGTTCAAAGGTCAATACGTCTTGTTATAGTTCACAGAAAAACTATTTCACGCGTTGAAAAGGAACAAGGGGCACAAGATATCGTTGATTACGTTCAAAGTGAAATTTTCCAGAATTCGACGCTGCTTGTTTATTTAATTTGCTATTATTCGAATGATCAGAAAGGTACGAGACCGATTAACCTGTTTTCATCGTTCGATTCCCTCTGTTTTAAGTTCGCAACCGTATTCTCGCACAATTACGGATCGGTTAGCTCTACGAAATCAGTTTTTCCGTGGGCAGTTCCGAAGTAGAAACAGAGAAATTCGTCGAACAATTTGCAGGGCTGTCCTCCGCTGTGATCGATCGTTCCCACGCCACCCGTTACCACTACAATTAGACGGACTACCCTTCTATATTTACCCTCCGGCCGACCTATTTCACGAGTTTATTTCCGATAGTTTCGGGACCTTCGTTCGCACGCTACAGAATCTGAATGTCGTTGTTTTACACGTTAATCTTGGAACGTGTTACACCGAAATGAGATTCGTTATGTTCCTGATTATTCTCGTATTAGCTCATCCGATTAAAATTTAGAACGTCGCGGGGGAAAGGTTTTTTAGAAGAATTGAACGCTTTTAGAAATTTTTTGGGTGGATGTAATTTCGAAAAAATTTATTTTGAAAATTTAATAA
>NW_017102484.1:61072-68630 GCF_001263275.1 Habropoda laboriosa
ATAGAATTCATTTACATTTCAATAAATTCGTTACTACAAAGTGAAAATTCTTAACTTAATGTGACAAAAGAAAACAGATTTGATGTATTTTCTAGTAATTACTGTGTATTATTAAAATTTGGAATCCATTGATAATTGCAGTTAAAATCTAATCGAATAGTACTTATTTCTCTCGAAACTCTTTTCCAGCTACGATTTGTCGAAGGATCGTTTAAATTTTTTTCCATCATTATTTAAATTTCATTCCACTGATCCGTACATATTCGAGCAAAAGATTCTACTTCCTCGAATACTTAGTATTCTTGGTCTCCGCGTATCGAAGTTTCCAACGGAAGTTCTGAAAGAAAAATTTTGAAAAGGGGATCGCGGTAGGGAAGATCATTTGAATGCGAATTTCAAACGAGGAAAACCTTGGACAGATGGACGAAGCGTTTCTCGTCGATGAATTAAAGATAGAAAAGTATTTCTCTTTAAGTCGGTTAGCTGATGGGTAAGCAAAAATGTTCAAACTGACCTTGAGAACTTATTTCAAAAAAGAGACAGAAAAGATTTAATATCGTCAATTCGTTGGAAGTTCCTTCAAAACTGTGTCTCTTTTGATGAAAATAATTTTACTCGGTCTACAAACAACGAAAGTAACAAAAGTTCTCACTCGTTATGTGGTTCACACTGTACAATGCATAATTGTGCAATAATTTGTGTATCGTTGACGATCAGTTTCAATTTTTATCGTATTTTCATTGAATTTTCTTTCACGATGAAATGTAAGATTCTAGCAATTGTCACTCGCTACACGTTTCAGCTGACTCTTTGAAACGACAACGTTAGACGAGGAGGCATCATAAAGAGGAATACGAGCCTACGTGCGAATCGTTTCTTTCGTTAACTTCTTTCTTTGCACAAGATCATAGCAAAACGAGATAGGTGTCGTCCTATTCCCAATCAATATTTTAAATCATATCCTCCTAATCATATTTGTCTAAATATTGTACATTAAACAGGCAAATAAAAATTTATTTATAATTTACTCCGTATACGGTATAGGTTTAAAAACAATATTATATATATATAATCAGAAGAAACGGTCTTATGCTCTTCATAATAATAATTTCAAACAATACAACACTCATTGACACAAGATCTACTACTTCATTCTCTACAACCACTTGGATAAATGTTACCAGACAATTCACCCTAAGAATTAATCTACAGAACAAACAACGTAATGAAGAGTAAGGTAACAACAAACTGCTTTCCATCCGCTTTCCACTATCAGAAGAGCAGTCGAATCCACGTAAACGTCTCCGGACGAAGTATTAAGCCCCGTAGATCACACACAAGCTGATTCCACGTGTACCAAGCAAGAGGTTTTTCTCTCACTCTGGAGGATTCGAGGTCGCGAGCCGATATTACCGTTGTCTTTGACGTCGACGAGGATCGATTCGTGGCAAGGTGGCTGTTACGTGTGTATCTCGTGCCGCGTTTCCCCTCACCCCTCGATTTATTCAGTACAACACCACGGGGGGAAAGAGGAGCACGTGCCCCGGGAACTTCAGGGCGGAATAATTTGCCGACGGATCGAGTCGCATCCTAGGACTTTCTGTTTTGTTTATCCCCCGTCGATAGCACCGAAAGTTTCCGGGGGAACACGGGAACTCGACTTGCACTGGCTCATCCTTCTGCTTGTACGCTACCTTTATTAGGCTGCTCAACACCATTTTGCACCCCTTTGTCTCGGATGAACAGTCTTCAACTTCCATTCGATTTTTTCTCTCACACTTCATTTTTTCTCTTTGGTCTCAATGATAGCGTAGGAATGTTTCGTGGTAGACAGGTGGTACACAAGATTTAATACCAAGAATAGTTTGTTAAGTAAGATAATCTGAGACTAACACTTAACTCTAACTCTTAACTTTACTCTCTCAATGACTCTCACTCTCTGATATTCTGACTCTCAAATGCCTCGCGCTGTTTTATCCTTTCCTTCACTCATTCTCCCTTTCTCTATTTTTCTAGTTCTATCACTTTTCGCGGACATTCTCAAAACTGATCCAGTCACATCCACTGAACTTTTCGGCAGTCACGCACCCGTCGTTCACCCGATACTTTCGTCCCAAACACTTATCAATCACACCTCTATCGCTGGGACCCATATATTCTTCATTTCCTACTAAACATTCACGCGAGATATACCTACTCTTCATTCGCATCTCTATCTCTCCAGTCCACACACTCAGTACAATCATTCTTCTAATCTAGCATTCCTACAATAGGGCGACTTTTCTAAGGTTACGTTCAAGGATCGTCGAAGACAATTAACTGAGTGCTATTATGCTTTCGTACGATTTATGGCAGGTACTATGCGGAGATGAGAAGTTGGTTAGCGCAAGGAATGCGAATTTCATTGGGTCGTACGAGGGGTTAAAGTCATAGTGGTATAAGTCACAATTTCCTTATTCTGAGAAACAGAATGTTATCCACAGCGTCAAATTTGCTACTGTATCGTATTCAATGTTACTAGAAAGTCTGTTCCAATAACTTTCTTCACTTGTCTTTTTAACAGTTTGGCATATGTAGGTTGCATTTCAGCACTTAGGTCCAAATTTTCGGAAATGTGACTTAATCCCCTTCTGTACGCACCTATAGGCCCACCTTTTCTAACGCAATCGTAGAAATTGGACACATATGTTGTCATCATTGGCTATCATTGGTCATCATATAAAATAGCGTGACGGGATAGTCAATAGGTTCGAAGAAAGTATTCCCCTTACCACTGTGCCGTCCCACTAGCCATCTTCTCATCTCTGCATAGCACTTAGATTGCATGAGGCCAGAGAGAGTTTATGAGAGTAGGCAATCCAGTCACCATGACTCGAAGTCACCTAAATAGCTATCGTGTGCCACAGGATTGATTGTTTGGAAGAAGACACGAGAAAGTTTAGAGATGGCAACTAACCCGACGTTTTGTTGCGCTAAGAATGTCTTCTAAATCGCCATAAATGTCTCCGTTATCCGACAGAGACATGTTTTAACTCACTTCATCCACTTTACATTTACCTGCCCTATTGCATAACCAAGTAGTTGCTTCGTAGCTAACTCGTAAACTCCAACTATTCTCTCTTTTCCACATTTTTTTGATTACCGTAAGACCAAGGTTGAACGAAACGGAAAATGATTTTATTTTCCAGCCTCTTCAACTTCTGTAAATTATCCGTTATCTTCATAACTTGGATACATTCATTCTCCGTTATCTTCTCGACTTCGAGCAGCGTTCTTTACGGTAGCTTCGCTCGAACTCTAAACTGGAATACTTTAATTTCACCTCCTTTAGTAAACCCTACTCGCTGCCGAAATATATGTGACACAAACATTTCATTGTATAAGCCGGTAAGAATTTGTGAAATGCCATTGGTAAAGAGTACGTTCGGAAGCTTATTAAAAATTTTTCAAGGATATTCGCGTACAGAATTTTACTGCGCTCGTAAATCTCTCGATCCAAATTATGCAGGGTTTTGGTAGTAAAATGTATTTAATAGGAAATATAATTGTACAGATAAACTTAATATTGGTCCACGCTAGTCTACGCTATTGTCGTTCAAAATCACGCTATTTCTACTCTGTTTTCCACACTGACTTACTATGCTGATTTTTTTACACTAACTTACTATGCTGATTTTTTTACACTAACTTGGTATACTGACTCTTCCACTCTGACTGATTCTCGCCAGTTACTTCATTTTTTAACCCTTTCACTGCTGTCGGCGCCTTGAAAATTTAACGCACTTTCGCCGTAATTTAATCTTTAATTTTTGTCCTCTGTGCACTTCCATCTTAATTTAATAAAAAAATTTTGAAACGATGCGGTCGAAACTGACTTATTTCATTTATTAACCCTTTCACTGATATTGGCGCACTTTCACCGCAATTTGATCCTTAATTAATCCTTCATTTTTGTCCTCTGTGCACTTCCATCTCAATTTAATAAAATAAATTTTGAAACGATGCCGTCGAAACAAAAGATTTCTTGGCGAAAGGGTTAAAATATTTATATCAAGGTGATGAAAATTATAACTAGAAGAATGAATGAAAGGATGCTAATTGTTTATTAGGTAAAATTTTAGAAGTTTGAAGATATTAATTGATCACATAAAGTGTTTACGTATTGTTGGAATGATTTCATCGATAAATTCCAATCAGCCATGCGGAAACTGTTATTGACTCAATACAAGGTCTTCCCTCGAAGAGGAACATTAGTTGAAATCACCTAACCACTGCACGCTTTCCTCCTTTCTCTAAACGAACCCACTTCGAACGTTGAATTTGTACGCATTCACTACAGTTTATTCAGCAGCCCCGAATTCGCAAATAGTCGTTAATGAAGAGTACCTTTCGAGTTTACTATCCTCTTTGACAACATTCATGTGAATTATTTTTGCCGAAGTGTGTGTAGTCGGCTGTGTTTTTTTTTTAATCATGTGCATATCCTTGCTCTGCGATTATTTTTAATGAATTCGATTCGAAGCAGCACGATATAGGTATTTATATTACCGCTGAGAAGTACTGAGGAGTACCGCTTAAGACTTCTTACAAGCTCAAGAAGTTCAGCTCATTAAAATACTTTCCTTTGGTTGCATGCAAGATATTAAGCAAAGTACTGAGGTATTTTTATTTATTAATAGAACAGGAACAGTACTGTGAAGAGAAATCCAGTTGGATTTTGCATCCATTACGATTCGTAAGAAAGTTAAAATGAACTGGTGATTATTATTGATTAGCTGACTATCTTCTACTTTACTTTTTATAGTTTTCTCATTTTACGTGCTGTACTTATTTCATTCTTTCATTCCACTGTATTTAACGATTGTTTATCTCAGTTTATTGTATTAATTATTGCACTTCTGTTCAATCTTTCTTAAATCGACTGATGTTTCAAATTGAATTTGTTAAAAATAACCTCAGAGTAGGATATACACATGATTAAAAAAATCTTAGCTGCACATTAACAAAAATAAAACAATATCGTTTCATTTTAAAATCCTTATATTATATTATGTTGCTTAAATTTCTTATATTATACTTCTTGTATTTATATCTTATATTTTCACCTTATTAAGCATAGATATCTTTTCACAAGAAAATCTTCCAAATTTTTCTGGCAACATGCAAAGGAAACTTTCGAAATTTCGCATCGCTAGTTTTCCAAACCGTGAAAAATAAATTTTACAGCAACAAACTCGAATCCAGGAGCAATCCATACGGAATTCGAATAAGTAACACCGCTGTTTCTTATCGCGATTCACTCAGAGCATAAAATTCGCGCACGATTCGACGTCGGCCGCAACGTTAAGAAACTTAGAGTCTCTTTGACTAGATTATTAGATTATTCACGATTCGAGTGTGTTTCAGCGGCGAACAGTCGGTAGAAAGGCTATTTCTTTCGACTTTCGCATCGGCATAAGCCGGTCTTCGCGACGTCAAAAGCCAGTCAGATAACCATGAATAACCAATTCATTTTCGCGCCACTCGGCCTGCGTCAACTGACTTGTAATGCGCAGGAATGGCTCTCCAGTCGGTCTCGACCGCGTCAAAATCCGCTCGAGACCGACTTGAATAGTTTATCAGCTGTGGAACATTGTTCGGATTAGCTAGTGTGCATCTTACTTTTATTCCTGTCTCCATTAACATTTCACACGAGTGTCTCTCAAGGAGATCGAATGTGACAGAAAACGCAGTTACGAGGGAAACGATGATTCATCCACCTCGAATCGATTTCGTGCTATTCTTGCGGAGGAGATTCTTCCGTGCGGTTTCATAAAGTTGAAGTTTATTTTTTAACAACAAACTACCTCTTTACTGCGACTTTTTGCAAACATGCCAATTTTCTTTTACCGTCAGTTTAGCAATGATGTGAGAAAATTCGGTGAAAATTCGTTCTCCATTCACTGGAGAACTTTGAATTAAACAAATTCCCTTGTAGAGAGGGGAACTTTAATATTTAGAGCTTGTTAAACACATTTAAATACAGGATATTTACTATTAATTTTGTGATATTTTTTTATTTCTCTGTCAACTTTGACAATAGATAGCACCTATATCGAACAAAGTCACCAAATAAAATATGCCGAAGTAAATATTCCCATAACATTCAGTCAAATTAGTTTTAGCAAGTATCTTGAACTTTTTTATTATCAATTTTTTTATTTAAACGTTAACTTAAACTGAGAATTGCAGGAATTAATTCAGATTTTTATGAAAATCTTACTGTAACAAAAACATGGGTTTTTTCTCTCGCAATATAAACTTGATATTACGATACTAAAAAACGCGTACAGATAAATTTGTGGTCAGATAGCAAAATGTGGTAGGTCCAATTTCCGCAAAATTGCGATACGCGCTCTTCCACGCGTGTCTAAATGAAATCTAGAATCGAACGAGATGTCCTGCTTTAACAGCCATTTTTTACAACCGCTAATAAAAAAAAAATTATAATTTGTCACAATTGAACGAACTTTTAACTGTAAAATTATGAAAACCACAGACGTCACGTTTCGCCATCTGGCCACGTTCAATGCATGTAATAATATTCAATCAAAAATTCCATCTACCCGGTGATATAATTGAAGGAAGTAAATAAAGTTGAAATTTAATACCATCTACAAATTGATTGGATTCGTTGAATTTAATAAAGTTTAATTATAAAATCAATATCACTTATTGATCTTGGAAATTTTCAATATTAATTCCATTCGAAATGCCGAATATAATAAAACGTTAATCTCGTTCGACTTCCGATCCGCCATATTCATGTTTGATGTTCGAAACACATCCACGTATATAAAATTTTCTTTGTTAAGTCGTGAAACTGAAGATCGAGTCCGATATATTATAAATTCCATTCGCCGGAGAACTTTGAATTAAAAAAAAAAAACGAAGATCGAATCGCGCTATTTTTTATGTTGATTGACATCTTGTCTGGAATGTCAATCGAAACTCGTAATATAATAGAACGAACGGTTATGTGAATGCGAATGTTCCTTAAGCCGGGTGAATTCTGTAATTCGCCTAATATGTAAGTCTTGATACCAGCTAAAAGCAGCTCCATTAATTTAATGCCACGAAAATCTCAATAGCCGCTAATTATCGAATTACAGTTGCCACGGTCGGTTTGAATCTTCGCGTTTCAATGTCTGTTTCGCGGATAATAGTCATATTTGTCGGTAACGTTCAACTGCAGATAATACTTCTACATATATTCGTTGTTATGCCAGCTATTGAAGTTGAATTCGTAATTGCATGAGGTATGTACGATTCAACGTAGGCATAATGAAAGAACGTACATACCCTGATACCTAATGTCTTTTAAATAGAAAATTGCTTTCAAAGGTAGAAAATAAATCGAATAATTAATACACTCTGATATAAAATATTTTTTAAATAGGAATTTGCATGTAGAAAATAAATAAGAGAAATAATATACCGTGGTAGATAACATATTTTGTAGATACATCGAATGATTAATTTTTTTAAAACTTAGTAATTTTAATTACTAATTTATGGA
>NW_017102484.1:68645-85659 GCF_001263275.1 Habropoda laboriosa
ATTTCAACGACTTCTCTCGATATTGTTATTTTATGGGTGGAAAATAAAATTTGAACATATACATTGATTGTAATTTTCAGCGATTTTAACATCTTCCCACGAACAAAATATTTTTCCGATAACGTGATCAATATTTCTTATCGAATCACGTGAAAGTAACTAAGTTAAAATAGAATATAACACAATTTTTTTTTTTTATTTCGATTATTTTGCATTACATCGTCTGTACAAAAAATTATCAAAGAGGTACAATGTTTTAGGCAGATAGTTTGCAGCTTTTTAGGAACGAGTGAACTGCATTACAAATTTCTACTGTGGGTTTCCATAACACAATTTATTATAGTTGCAGCATAAAAATTTTTCCATTGAACATTATCGTATAGTATGTCCGTAATATTAAATCATGAAAAATGTGTTAAAGAGACTCGGTATTAGTTTTCCACCTTAAGTATGAGAACAGTAAGTCAAACACAGCAGTTCGTCATAATTAGTCGAATTAAAGCTCTGTTAGACACGAAATAAAACGAATCGCTCTGAATTAAGAAGCAAAGTGAAACAAGCTGCCAGGAGCAACTCGAAAGTTATTTCTTTCCCTGTGCTCGTTCTTACGACCCCATCAGCAGTTGCGACTAAAGATTTTACAGAAATGTCCAACGTGTCCTCGCACAAGGAATTAATGCTTCTTAAAGGAACTCGTTAAACTTTAAATTGGCGACTTCCACCTTGTAGGTATTCGATTTTCGATTTTGTTTCCTTTCAAGTTTCGTCGTCAACTCTCACCATCTTGGAAAATAATACGAATACGTGGCAAACGAATTTTTGAAATTAAAATAATTTTTTTTTTTAAAGAGTACGACATTTACAACTCGTTTAACATTTCTCTATGGTTTCTTTCTATCACGTGTTTTCGTGTATTTCACAGTTTATCCAGGAAAAATTGTTTGCTTTGATTATTGCAATAGTAAACGTTATTAAATTCCTTAATGCATCGAAGAAACGACTTTTCACGTGATGTTCGGTAGAAACTCTCCAAGAATTTCTCAATTATCGAACTGTACTAATATTTACACATCTTTCCTTCGTTAGTTCGATGCTTTTTCCTGTTTGTTAAATAAATTATTGATAAACTCGAGCGCTATTCTTGATAACATAGTGTATTTTTCAGTCGCTTCCTCGAGAATTTAATATATCGTTAATTAATTTTGATGGAGAGGAAGTGAAAGGAAGTGAAGGAAGTGAACTTTACTATCAGCTTATGAAATGCTTGATAAATATACAATTTGTACTGTATACTACTTACTCTTCTTACAATAATAAAATCATTTTCAGTTCGAAAAACAATATTCTTACATTATACTGATATCAAATATACTTTTACCATGTTAACTTAACTTTTTATACAATTTTTCTAAATATTAAAATATACTAAAACCATATTTCTCATGCTTTACTTTTCTATTCCTCGTCCATTTAACATTTCTTTATATTTCATAGTATGTCTATGTGTATTTCACATTTCACCCAATAACAATATGCTTCGTAAAAACTAATCTTTAACGTTCTGTAAATAAGTTAAAAAATTAGAATTATTAATCATATAAATTAACAATAATCCGATCAAATAGCAAGAATTTTTCCCAAAATTATTCGAAAAATATATATTTCATAAATTCAGCGTTTAAAATGCAGTTGAATTTGGCCAAAGATTCCCAGATTTGTACGTCCTAATTAATAGATTCGATACAAGAAGAAATCGTTTAAGGACTCGGTCGAACACGGAAATACCATTATAAGGAAGCTGGCTCTCGAACAGTTAATAGTGCAAACGACACCCTTGTTACAGCTCGAAATTTACTGCGGCATCGGGAGCCCAACAACAACCATTCCGGGGGTTAGAATTTTATAAACGAGCCGCGTTTGGTATTTAACCGTGTTACGCTACTTCCTCTCCGTATTTCTATGGCGGACCGTGGATGTCTGTAGTGTCGTACATAACAGTGTACTAACAAAAATAGGTCGACATAGCTGGCTACAAATGGAGTTACCCTGCATTTTCTTCCTTTTCTTGCTCTTCCACTACCACTTTCCCTCGCCTTGTCACGTCTGTCCCTATGGTCACCTGTTTTTTGTTGAACAACAGTCTGCTTTCATTCACGAATGTTACCATTTTTGTCTTCTTCTTTAATAACGCGTGACCCAATTTTTGCGTATTATGCACGAGGTATTTACTCGCAGGTAAACGTGTAAACAGTGTATTTGGTTATGGGAAGAATGAACGTATTTCCTATTTTATTTTGATATTTTCCTAAAGAGCAGAATAAACGAAAACGAGATTTCACTGTCGTTAATTGTATTTTAAATAGGATTAAAATTTCTGCGTTTTTTGAAGCAATTGCAGAAATGTGTTGTGCAAATGAAAGCATAAGTGAGTGTAGTATTTAATAATTCACGTCTAAATAATAATTCAATATATGTGGATAGAAGTAGATAGTGAATCTCGTGAACTTTTATGATTTTAACCCTTTCACTGCGGCAGATTTTTGTACGTTTGGTAGATATTCAACCAAGGCTGCAAATCTCTTTTATTAAATTAAGATGAAAGTCCACGAAGGATGAAATTAAGATGGAAATGCGCCATATGGCGCGAACACTACAGTGAAAACAAATTTTCAATAGCAATGAAAGGGTTAAATTCCTTGTGCCATAAAAATAGAAGCACACAGTTAGTGTACCGCTAGAAATTACCTTGAACATAGAATCATCGATCAAATACTCGCTTTTCTGTGAATTCAAGTTTCTCTATAAATTCACTTAGACTCCTTGTCCGAAGCTGCATAACAAGCTTCTTTACCCCTGTCCCATTTTTCTACCCTCTATTCAACTCTTCGCGCGTTCAAGACGACACAAGTGCGCATACAGTATTCATCGTAGATCCATACAAATCACATAAACATCTAAAAAAAAGTGTATACAACGTAGCAAGCACAGCATTGCAAAACCCACAATCGAAAAGCTAACGAAACGAATAATCTCTATCGTTCTACGTCCGTAACAACATTCCGCCACAGCTCTCGATTACACGTCGTTCATTCTAAAGAGCGTTCTCAAAATACCTCTCGACGAAGTGTACTACAATCTCGTTTCTCGTGATTTTCTCGCAGAAAGGAGCCAATAACGAGTAGAGGAATGTAGGAAGCGTCGAGAGAAATGGAGTGACTGAAGGAGACAACGACAAAGTGTCGAATGGGGCGAAGCAGCGAAACGAACTAAAGGAGATAGGAAGAGCGAGGTACAAGGGCAAGAGAACAAGGGATACAAATGGACACGTGGATTGAAGGCCTGCAGGGAAGAAAGAAAGAAAGAAAGAAAGCACGTAAGCGAAGGGAGACGAACAGGAGAAATGGAGTATCTTCGAGAAAGCTTAATGAGTGCACGTACAACGTACGTTTAGTATGTCCCCGGCATTCGGGAGCAAAGACACAAACCGGCAGGGTGAGGAGGGAAACGGTTCCGATTTTCTAAGGTTGCTAGAGAACAAGCCTGCAACGCGGCTGGATAAACAAGTGGTAACAAGCTACGTGCTCGACCTCTACCCACGCTTCCTCTTCTCGTCTCAGTTCCACCATCATCCCACTTTCTCCACCCTCTTCTGTTTTCTTCGACCTTTTTTCCTCTTCTTCTTTCTCTCTTTTTTTTCTCGTTTCTTCTCCACCGGATTCCTTGTGACAAATCCACCTCCAGGGCTACCGGAAGCTCTACCTTTTCTCTACACCGAGCACTGTACGCTTTTCCTCGCCAGCCACGGGACGACAGGCTTGTTTTACTAACCGCTCGCCAACGCTTTCATCCTTTCTTTGTCCTACCTGCCGAAGTTCGCCCGTTTACATCTCGTGTACGCACAGGAAATGTTGCACCCGATCTATGGTGGCGAAAGAGATGTTGGAGACACTTGGTCGGAGGTAACTCGAGAGATTTCTTTTTTTAATATGTTGTATGTAAACGAAGGTTACGGTGCTTCTGTGTACGTATGAAAAATGTGAGAAAAGGAAGCGTCACGATGATTGATATCGAGCGTGGAAGTGTATTGCAGTGTAAGGTTTGATAAATTGACTTTAACCCTTTCACTGCTCTTGGCGCTTTGAAAATTTTCTCGCACCGTGCTGTTGGTATATTTTCACTTAATTTTTGTCCCTTTGCATACTTGCACCTTAATTTAGTTAAGTGATAAATTAAAAAATTTTGCTTTTATTTTCAAAATCTGAAACAAAAGGTATTTCTTATTTTATTGTTACTCAGCTACGACCGACAGGATATAGTTATACAAAATAATCGAGCATTCACAATTTAAGCGTTGAAGATATCGTTGATGCAGCAGCGAATAAAATTAAGGAAGAAATACGTTAAAAATTTAGCCTAAAATTCTACACTCGAGTTATACGTATCGCCAAATTGTCGGAAAATTGTCGAAGAAATTACAAATATATTTCTCTTCAATTCCCAAATAAAATGGTGAATAATATTTCTTTGCAAGAGAAAGCTCGATTATCGATGTGAAAAAAAAGACAGGCAAGTAAAGCACGAGGGTAAATAGAAAATAAATCCATCTGCAATATTGCAGATAGCAATGTAGGAAGGGTATAAATATTTGTGGTGGGCATATATTGGTTGTATAATATATTCAAGCTATACGTATAGATAAAGAAAATCAATTTTACTATTTCGAAGTTTAAAATCTAACTTTATAGTTTTTACACGCATTTAAACTTAAAGATACGCGAAATTAACGTCTCGATCATTTTCTTCCTCTCAGACATGCAAAACACTCGTTCGCTAATTTTTTTAATACAGCTATGATGTACTGCAAAAATTTATCCGCATCTCTCGATAAGTTGCGATAAGACTGCATGTATTTTAATAATACTCATTAAAATTTTTTTTTGGTAATAAGTAATATTTAGGTACATTCTTTTATGATCTCCAAATTATTTAAAATTTATCAATAGAAGAATATAATTTTTTAAATTATCAGGCCCGAGTGAAAAGTACACTATCAGTCACCGGTGACTGACGCGGTCCGAACGGAAAGTATAGTGTCAGTCACCGGCGACTGACATGGCGCTCAACGTGTTAAGACGTTCATTGCCATCCACTTAGCATATGAAATTCAGAATGCATTACCGAATTAATTAAATAATATATAAAATAAATTTTACCAATGAGACGATTCTGATAGAGTATTCACAAAAGCATAATTTAATTAGTATAAAATTCGAATTTATAAATCTGAAAATCACAGAACTTCAGCGCAGAAAATGGTGGTTGTAACTTCGAACACGAAAATAGTTATTTAAAAAAAATTCGAAATTGATATCCATACTATATAAAACATAAATTGACGACGTGTAATTAATCAATACTTTAAATGCACATGGTGCTATCTGTAATAAACTCTAATTGATTAAATCCTGCATTAAAAGTTACACGTATATTGCAAAAACACAAGCTGACATTTCCTCGTTGGGAAAAAATTTAGGAAAAATTTAATACGGAAGATTCATCGCTTCGAATATGAAGCGTAGCGAGATTTCGCGATGGTTAGCTTCTAATTTTCGAGCGGCTCTTTTTAGTACCTAGAGCAGAGTGAAATTAGCTAAATGCGAAGTATTTAATTAGAGTAATTACGGTTGCGGGAAAATGGTTTGCTGTAAGCAATTGCCAACTCTGTTGGAAGACAGTATGAAATACAACTGTTTTAAACAACGAGGAAGCTCACCGTGAAAATTTAAAAAAAAAAAATAAGAGCGAAGAAAAAGCAGCCGGATAAACGCTGAAAGCCTGTTACATTTAACAATACGATTCGATGCAATTTTTTTTTTCTTTTAATTCTTAATGGATGTGAAACTGGAAGGCATTTTATGCTCGTCGAAAATATAAAAGAACAATCGAGATTTTAAATTTATGATACGATATTAAGACTCGGCTATATTTTTCGTACATTTTCACCCTATCTCTACTTAAAATTAGAAACAAGCACCAGCAGCTTTTCTCGTTATGAAAAATCCACGACTCCCCACTGTCCATCTTCCCATCCTTGAAATGCTTTTATTTGCTCGTTCAATTACGAAAATTTTACATGTTACGCGCTCCCCATTGCTTGTTCCCTAAAGAAATGAGTAAAAAAAAAATAGAGAAGCGATAGTGGGCGTACATGGGATATTTTTCTAAAGTTAAGGAAAAGAGACACAGGTAGAGACACAAAGTAGAACTTTCATTGCTTCGATTCAATTGCTGCTAGATAGTACAACGAAATACTTTAATTACTGTAATATAATTAAAATTACACTTATAACTAAAATATTTGTTAATTTATAATTTAAAAAATACTTACTAATGTTAATTAAAAAAATAGAACGTGCAACGTAAATTTACATGTAACGAAAATGAGTAAGCTTGGATGAAACATTATGAGCACTTCGATAAACATGGATATTAACGATAGAGTAAAGTAACATGATTACAAAAATTAATAATTACGTATTTAGTGAAATTAAACGTTGAATTGCGGTAATAAATACCTGGAATTTGGACGTGGATAACGTTTTCTTCGTTTCGTTAGTGATGGTGTTAGGATGTGCTCGTGGTAGTTGCAACCAACTTTCGAGCCTTGTCGATTTTAGCACGTGGTGTGTCGTCGTTTTTGAAGGACCACCTCCGTGATTAGGAGGACAAAACAACTATTGCTGTTGACTAAACTTCTTAAGAACGACTCGTGGCGTGGTCAGATGACTTCTGTCTGTCCTTTCCGCGAAAGGTCCCACGACACCTCCGTGCGAGGACGCATCGCGGGGGTGAGGCCCTCGGATAGGCTGAATACATTTTTCGATGGTGGCGGGGAAAGGTGGTTGGCAAAAACTGTTGGTTAAAATCATAGGTGGGAAAACTACACTAAAATGCCATCCCCAAGACTATAGGTCACTCTCAGGTACCAAGCGTACCTTGAGTGACGCACGCGGGAATTCCGAGTGTCTCGAACAATGACCGTAGCAGACAATAACATTAAGACGCGCTTCGGCTCTGGTGACCATATGAATGCAAAAATGTACAAATTAAAAGGGCGAAGATTCTAAGTCGAAAACAAGGCAATAAAGGTGAAAGCAAGTTCTTAAATTGAAAGATTGCGATTGCCGTGGTGTTATAAAATTACTGCTGCTACGAAACGAACGAAGGCGAAAAAATATATACAATAGAACTACATGCTAAGAAATCTAAGGGTCGGGCGGCCGGCATACCTGTCGAGGATTAAACCACTGATTGGGCGGACGAGGGTGCAAACATAGGTATATAAGAGCAGTTTTGTTTTTGGCAAAAGGTCAATCTTTACTCGACTAGCTTTGGCCAATGCAAGGAATTAGGTAGAAATTGAAAAATGAGACAGATAAATTTGCATACAAGATAAAATCTTGTTATTTGATAATTATTAAGTTGCAATCACAGATAATTATATTTTTACATCTATACTGTAGTATCGTAGTTTTAAGCGACTGTAGTTGTTAAGGATACGTAAGTTAGACCAGGTTTACGATACGGATGCGACTCTACTATTTTTGAGATTAAGGTTTGAATACGCGTTTAATGTTTTCAGTCGTTAATTATTCCTTATTGTCAGGAGGGCTCCAAACCTCTAAGAAATGAGAGATCTCGGCGGCGAAGTGGTGGCCTGGACTTCGTCACCTAGCAAGAGAAAGCGCGCGGGTACCTGCGGGTGCCATAAACTAGGCCCTTTCCCCGGAAAGTCGAACGAGGAGGCTCCAACGGTTTTTCGGAGCAACGCAGGATAGGACGCGGAGAGGACTCTTAGTACCTTAGCGAGTACCTTAACAGCCGCTTACATTTATAAAATAACACACTTTGATTAATAGCCTATCGTGTGCTACATTTATTTAAGTTGGGCTAACAATTATCACGCTGACTTGTCTCTGTTCCTCAAGTTAACGAAACATGCACCTTATTTGCAATGCTCATACCGTGCACTCGAGGGATGTTATTTGCAACACGACGTATTAAGTTTCGCTCGTCGTGCGTTCAGCGCAATTGCAATGTAACTGCAGAGTGCAGGATGTACATAAATTACTGTACGATCAATTTGTTTCAATACCAGCGAAGGTTGTTTGCTATTTACCAACGGAGACTCGATATATACCGGGTGGGCCACCTAATTTGTTGGCTCCCACAACATGCTTGACTCTATTTGCAACACAGTTTTTTATGTACCAGTAGTACAATGTGACTAAATTCTTAATGGTTAAATATGTGCAAGCCCAATGTCCCGAGGTTTGAAGTTCGTGTAATCGTTCGTACAAGAGTTCAGAGTTCTGTTTGCCACCAATTTGTTCTCACAATGTCACGTCTTCTGTCTGTCACCATCACTCCTTTTATACGTTCTTGTCCGTTCATTTGGGTCCCTTGACGGGGGCGAGTTTTGGGTGGGAGGCCAGGACTCCCGATCAAGTTAAGGCCTTGGTCAACGCCCAACGTCAACCGCTCACCCTTAAGGAAGGTGTGTTCTGGGTGAGGTACGCGTCACCTGGGCTTATGGGAGAAACCCAGGACAACGGTACCGCTCGCGCGGGTTTATAATACGTCAGTTGCTATTGAGACGCATGAAGAAACTCCAAATTCTCCGCTTTTATGAGAGGTTTGGAGCCCTCCTGACAATAAGGAATAACTAGCGAACGAAACCTTAATCGCAAAAATAGCAGAGTCGCGTCCGTATCGTAAACTTGGTCTAAACTTAAGTATCCTTAACATAATTACGAATTTTATAATTTTGTAAACGGAGGTGTTGGTAGATATCACCGTAAAATATTTACCGAATGAGATTTTCTATTTCATTGATGATATTCATTCCGCTTTCTATATTTTACTATAATTTTAGTAAATACACTAATTGCAGTTAACATTTTTTGCATAAAGAAGCTAAGTGAGATTTCAAAATAAACAAATTCTGCATCAAATGCAGTCAAACTTTATGACACCCGTTATGTTCGTACAGAAATGATTTTAAATTACATTTCTTCGCCAAATTTAACACCACACAACAATAAAAATGATGTACCTGTTATATTACAATATTTCAGGCTGAATAAATTTTGTTTTCAGGATCGTAATGTTTCAACGACTGTTTCTCGTGAATTTTCAATTTATTTGTAAATTTAGGTTTGCTCCACATTCGATAAGTGTCGTAATACTTACGAAACATGAGTGTACTTATTATAAATTTCATCTAATACACCGTATTTTATATGAAACGTCCACTACAAGCGTGCAAGTAGCAACAGTTTCAAAGTATTTCACGTATGCTGTTAGGCAGACCAGCGATAAAGCTAGAAAACGTAGGAATTAAGATACTTTGTAAAAAATTGCTTGGCATAGAAGATTCCCCGACAGTCTAAGTAATTAAGAAAAAAGTTGCAACAGAGCTTCAAAGCACATGCACGAACAACTCGACAACAACCTGAAAGCTGATTACCTTAATTCCCGCCTCGGATCAGGCTTGATCCCCGTTCACTGTGGTTGCAGTAACCGATATTAATAATTCCTTGGGAAAAGCAGAGAGAGAGAGAATAGCGAACGACGAAACGGATACAGGACGATGAAAGAACAAACGGACGAGCGGGATCATATTTCATTTCCCTCCCTTCATTATCAAACTAAACATCGCCGGGATCAAGCAGCTTTTCCTGACGGGGAAAACGAATCGATACAGAGGCTACAGATGTTCGAAAAATTGCGATCCATTAAATAACAACTCTGTGTATGTGTGCGTTGAGGGCAACAGATTATATCAAATTTACGATGCGGTCGACGCATTTGCTATTTTTGAAAGTTCAAATACCATATTTTTCGCAATTTGTTGCCATTTTCTGGTAATCGAAAATCGAGTTGCCAAAAATATGTAAATTTTTCCAAAAGTAGCGGTATTTATTTTTACAAGTTAGTTTGATTAATAGAAGTCATGGTTTTATAGACAGATTTAAGCCCATACGATGGAATAAATGTCAAGGAAGCGCCTATAGAAAAAGTTTCGTATTTTCCACGCGAAAAATATTCGGATATGATTTTTCTCGTGAAAATATCTCGCGAAAATAGTATTTTATATCCTTAGCATGCGCTCAATTTTACAGTCAGGAGAAGTGCCTAACGCTTGATTGGTTTTTAAGCGCTCAGGCCTCTCCTCAATAGCAATTGACGTATCCTAATCTTATAATAACAAGTATAAAGGGTCCGGATCACTTAAAATCGAGGTGAATTCCGTGATAAGTAGCTGCTAAAACGTAATTCGAGATTATTGATACAAACGGCGACACTCTGAACGTGAAAATTCAGTGACACTATTGAATATCTGGTTCTTAAACGTAAAATTTTGCACGGTGCACATTTGAACATTAAATTCTGCATAACTCACAATTAGTGTTATGTACAGTGCTCTTCTTTAACGGTCCTTTTTAATACGTTAAGCGCCAAGCCTGTTTTGTCTTCCTTTCCGTTTAGCCCGCGATATCCGATTTCACCGATATGCCGACGGCCGGAGATCTGTATAAGGTTGCGATAAGGCTGCATGTTTTAATAATACTAATAAAAATTTTTTTTTGGTAACAAGTAATATTTAGGTAAATTCTTTTATGATCTCCAAATTATTTAAAATTTAGTAATAGAAGAATATAATTTTTTAAATTGTATATCGTCAGTCAACAGTGACTGACGCGGCCCGAACGAAAAGTATACTGTCAGTCATTGATGACTGACGCGGTCCAAATGTAAAGTATAGTGTCAGTCACTGGTGACTGACATGGTGCTTAACGTATTAACCCAATGATGATATCGGATGAATTGAAGTTGCGCTCTGATTTCAGTGGAAGATTTAGTATATCACAATTTCCTGTGTCACTGAATATGTTTTAGATAAGAGCTCTGATGTGTGTAAGTAGGTCAAGAGTGTTTGATGACTGACGCGGTCCAAATGTAAAGTATAGTGTCAGTCACCAATGACTGACGCGATCCGAACGGAAAGTATAGTATCAGTCACTGGTGACTGACATGGTGCTTAACGTATTAACCCAATGATGATATTGGATGAATTGAAGTTGCGCTCTGATTTCAGTGGAAGATTTAGTATATCACAGTTTCCTGTGTCACTGAATATGTTTTAGATAAGAGCTCTGATGTGTGTAAGTAGGTCAAGAGTGTTAGCTTCTGCGTGTAGCTTGCGGTCAGGATAGTCTCTTGGCGCATTCAGGATTATACGTAGGAACCTGTTTTGGTTTCTTCGTGCTTTCAGTAGCTATGTGTGAATTTGCTACTGAGCTCCGTGTTTGAGCTTAGATGTGGATTGTCTTCTTCAGAAGTAGTGTGTCGTTCAGATACAATTTTCCAAAGCCAGAAAATCGCAGCAATGACCAATCAACGCTCGTTTTTTGATTTATCAAAGTAGGGTCACTTTTCTACCTCTTGCAGCTATGAGCCAGAAACGCAGATCGAATCATGCAGTCGTTAATTTCGTGTCTTAGAGCACAACAATTGAAAACTCGAACGTATTCATAGAACAATCGTTAACCTTACCTATTGGCAAACAAGCGACAAAGTTACTCGCCGTAAAATCATTCTTGCAACGTGTGGGAGCTCAGTTTATGTTTCTACGCGGCGAATAGCGTTTCTTGAAACCGTTCCAACGAGAACCTTCTTTCGCCTGCAGCTTGGCAGTGAAACGTTGTAATTAAATCGAAGAGCGAGCTCGTTGAACGCGATAGGAAACTGCACGAGGAACGGAGATCTGCGAGCAGGAAAAAGGCGGGTGGTTGATGTGGCAATTGTTTCTTTTATTCCGGCGGAATTTCGCCCGTGTTCCCTTTTTACGCCGCGGCTTTAAATTCGTGACCCGGTCGGGGCTGCACGTCACTGTCAGATCTCTTTTTAATTATCTGCTCCCACCTCGTTACGCAGAAACTTCGCAATAGGATTCGCTGTTTCCGTTCTACGGCTTCTTGCGACTGAGCTGTGATGTGCGCCGGCTAGGTGGCTCATTTCCTCTAGCTGACAGAGTTTAGAGTGGTAATGGAATTTGCCTCGTGCACAGAAATTTATTCGGCTCATTGGATACCGAGAAGCAACCGTAGGAATGAGGCGTGTGTGCTCGTTGCGACGTGGAGAAGAATGTTAATTGACGATGGAATTATTTTGTTTTCTTGTTACACAGATCCGGAAAATGTAATACTTGTTGTGTCACTTGTATTTTATTAGATATTTCTTTGGGTAGTAATGTTTGATTATAGGTGATAATTATAATGCAAGGTTTGCTCGTTATATGCTTTAAGGGAGTACACCACGACGGAACAGTATTATATTGGAATATATATTACTTACTATGGTGATTCAGTTTTTATCCTGTATTTCGACAATTTGCAGTGCTCGTATGGTTATTAAATTCTTCAGCAATGTGAAATTAAAACTGTTCCAAGATACGTTCGTTAAAAGTATTTCAATCCTTATCCGGATCATCTATCGTTGGAATATGTGAACGTTAAGATGGGATTTTGGTGAAGGGTGTAGTTTGTTTTCAGGATCAATTTTCAAAAATACTCGAAACTTTTTAAACCGTATTCATTGTGCTGCTTATTTCTGATTTCATTGCACTTCTTTCCTTGAATTAGCCAGGTAACTATTGCTACACGCTTCTTTATGTTCATTTTAAGAGTTTGCAAAGAGAACATAAATTAAACTATTCTCGTTAAAATAGTACCTGACTTTAAAATAACTCACAGAGTCCGATGGACTCCTGCTGTTTACTTATTTAATAAAATTATTTAAATATGTTTTCTTTGCTTAAAAATCTTTAACACTTTTTACAGGAAGAACTATAATACGATTGACAGGATAGAAGAATTCATAAAAGGAATTTTAGGCTTGTCAAGTATTGTTCGAAATATTTCAAAAAAACTAGGCGTGTGAGTCCACATGAAAACTTGTATCATGAATCTTGCACACATGCAAACAAAGACGTGAAAATAATCGTAATTCTGATAGAAGTGCTAACATTCTGATAACAAAATGGGAGAACTGAGAGAAATGATGTCCCCGAAATTCAATATGAACAAGATAATTGAACCAGTGAAATCTTCGCTGTCCACTCTCCTGTGTTTCCTCCTATCAAACTTGTCGATTGCTGAAAAACTGCCGGTCGTATCAGCTCGTTGCAATTTACCTTGCAAACTGAATGCTCGATCTGAGATGTCCGAGAATAGCCCCGACTGTGACCCTCGAATTGTAGAATTTTCGAACGAGGTAAATGAAGGAGAGGAAATCTAGCAGGATTCTATCTGTCTGTACGTCTGACCTACAAATGACTGACACTAGTAAGCGTCCGCTTCAGCTCGCAAATCTCGCTCTGACCCCGATATAACGAACCTATACCACTGTACGAGTTAGCTTCTTGTGAAGATTTTCCTACAGGCCAATATTGTGATACCATCGATCTGTCTGCTATCTTTTATTCGTGCTGGAAGATGCTCCCGGCCATTTGCCATTCGATAGCCGCTGTATAGGGTGTTTCGACGGGACGCCGAGGTATTTCAGCGAACGACTTTCATTTATCGCGTTCTACAAGGTAGAAAATAGTGTCCCTTTCACGGTGATCCTTTTTCCCAGTTTCTGCGAAAGTGTGTATGAAAAATTGATACAGAGAGCGGAGCAGAGTGGATACGCGTGCTGTTGTAAGTCTCGAATTCCGTCGATATAATTTCTATGGAAAAATGTTACGTTGAAATTAACGAACTTGGACGAGTAGTTAATATTGGATGTACTCGACTGTGTAAATTGGACGAATTTATTAAGCTAAAGGTCCACTGAAAGTGGTGAAATTTCGAATTAAATTTGATTGAATTTTTTCGGATGAATTTGTAATGGTGTAAAACAATGTACGAAGTGTGCTGAATAGGAAAACGCGTAGATGGCTGTTTGATACAATTAGTCAATATTTTGCGAATCATTAATTACAGACAAGTATTGTTCCTGTAAATTACGAGCACTCCTGTGTACAAAATGCTCACAATTAAGTTCTGACGAATAATTAATTTCACAATAATTGATTTGAACTTTTCTGAAGTAAAATTGCAAAATTGAATGCTTCTAAATACGTACAATACTCAATTAGTCGTTATTTCATAAGTAATTAATGATCCATTGTTATTCTCTTTTATTTGACGTAATTAGCAAGTTACTCACAATTAAATTCTAACGAATAATCCACGTCAGCGTGATTAATTTCAACTTTTTCGAAACACAATTATAAGTTGAAAACTTTTAAATACCTATAATACTCAATTAGTTGTTATTTTATAAGTAATTAACGATGCATTTTTATTTTCCACATTTTACGTAATTGGAAAGTAGTTAAATACATAAATTACAATAGAAGAGACTGAGAAATTGATGAAATACGATCAAGACGATAAACATAAGTACAAATCTTTTTCGATATGAAGTTAGTAAAAAAATATTTAACACTTTTCAATTGACTAATAATTACTATTATCATCTGTTCGAGGTATGAAAGTGCCTGAATAATTGCACAGCATTGAAAGATATTGACAGATGATTAATATGAAGGTACTTAAATATTTTCTCAACTCGCAGGAAATGTGTTAAAAGAAAAGTTATTTCAGGGAGGTACAAATAACGACCTAGTATTCCATACACCGAACTTACGATCCCAATGGGAATACTTCTCATGTTAAATTCCCAGAAAAGATATCCAGCTTCTTGGAGAAATGAATATTGATCAAGGCTCGAATGTTGATCTACGCTGACATAGTTTGAGTATAAATTTTTCCTGGATACAATGTTTGACTTTCCCTTCGGGGGAGGTTACTTGAATTTCTTTACTTTCGAAACGTTCTCTAGCGAAACTTCTGCATGAACGTAGCCACTAACGATTTATAAATAAATAGTCGACATTCTCGACGTTATTTTCGCGCAATTGTCGAAGCTCCTTTGCTCGAATTTAGGGTTTTTTTTTTAATTTTTTCGATTATTACGCGTTCCTAACGCTATTCGAACTCGGTTTATTTAATTTTTTAGTGGAACATTGATTAAGGAATTAGTGTTTCGCAAAAGGAAATGGATTTGGTTTTGAAAGGAGAAATAAATAGACTGTAAAATTCTGTGAAACGATACTGGTATATTGTAACCTTTAGTAAAATACATTTTGTGTAATAATTTTACAATAAATAATACAGTTTTTCTTAAATAATTGTATTTCTTCGTGTTTTCTGATGTAGAAGTCCTTTCCTCGATTCCTGTGGTGGCCTCTGAATGTTCCACCTGTAATTCACACAAAAGGAACATTAATTTTTCTAATTATCAGTGAAAGTTATAAACAATTTCTAACTAATCTACTGCATGCAATTGTTAATTCAATAGGAGATTAATAAATTAAGCTGCTGCATTAAGTTAAAGCGTACAACAAATTTATTTTATACGTTTAATAATTATAAACAACTAATTATTCCACAATTATAGTGATTGAAAATAAAGTAGGAACTTTATTTTACAATCTATGAAGTATAAGTAGTATTAAAAGAATGAAAAGTTTCTTAATGGTATTCAGACTTAGTTTATTTAATTTCGCATCGGAATATTATTTAAACGATTAGCTTTCTGCAGGAGGAAATGGACGTGGTGTGCAAGGAAGAAATAAATAGACTGTACAATGTTCCAAAACGATAGTGTTATATTGTAATCATTTGCAAAAAACACTTTGTACAATACGTAGGGTACTGAAATTTTTCGGTATCAGCAAGTAGTACAAGTCAATCACTTCTTGGACATGGCAACGTTCTCTAAGTCCGGATAAAACCCGAAATACGACCTGAAGTTATCGAAGATTGCGAGAAAATAGCGTCGTGAATGTACTAACATAGTATAATTTATTAACCTATCAAAGCTTCCATTTTAGTTGCAAGTACTTTAAGTGACGAATAATTAGTTTTTCTTATTGAATAACAATTTAAATGGTACGTTATATCAGTTGGAAGTATTGCATGAATTTGTTGCACGACTTAACTTAATAAAACAGTTTAATTTTAACAGCATAAAATCGCGCAATTTTTCATTGGACGAGTTTTATTTGGGGATTATAAGAAAGACCAGAGAGATTGAGCTGCTCAGTCTGTCGTCAGCGTTCCAAGAGGAAGGATCGTGAGAATCATCGACAGCATCGTCAGAAATGAAGCATTATCAGGTTAGTTGATTATTAAAATAGAAATTCTTTGAATTCTTCCCTTTTAACAATAGTTATTGTAAATTACAGCATGATTCCATGTAGTAAGCAGTATAAAATTGATACTTATAATAAATATTTAACTGTAAAATTAAATTTCTGTTTTACTTTCAAGTACTTTGACTATGGAATAATTACTATTTCCTGTTAAATAACACTTCACATGTTTGTTTATAATTATTGTAAGCCTTAAATGATATTAGCGTACGTTTCTCCTTAACAAAACAGCCCAATACATTAATTTTGCTTTAAGTTAACCATTGCATTCGATAGATTAGTCAGAAAGTGATTATAACTTTTATTAAAAATTAGAAAAATTAATGTTCTTTGCGTATGAATTACAGATGGACTTTCCAGGACACCCTAGATATCAAGGAAAAGACTTGAACATCAGGAAAACTGAAGAGATGCAATTATTTATGAATAAATTCATTATTTATTGCAAAAATATTGTTTAAAATGTATATTACAAAAGGTTACAATATACCAGTATTGTTTTACAGCATTTTACAGTCTATTTATTGCTCGTCGTACAACAATGTGCATTTTTCGAGAACACAACTTTGTTGCCGGGAGTCGCTTCCGAAAATTGCACATTGTTGTAAACGCGTTATCGGGTTTGCAACTTTGTTGCCGAAAGTCGCTCCCGAAAATTGCACATTGTTGCAAACGCGTTATCTG
>NW_017102485.1:0-386 GCF_001263275.1 Habropoda laboriosa
TACGAGTACGTGTCGTGAAAATCGCGAAGAAATAATATCACTAAGCGTGCCGTTATATGTGTACATTCGCCTCGTTTAACAGTAACACGGGAACCTTTGGGTTTTTGAAAAAACAAACCACACGTTCGTATTCGGTCCCAAAAAAAGGTAAGATTCCGTTGGGAACATTTATTTGTAGGGAATACTTTAACGCGGAAATATTTAATTAGCTGTATTTTCCCCCACTTCGTAATACCATAACTGGACGCCGGATTCCCGAATGCATAGCAGAAACGTACTCCATTAGAAGTACGACTATCGTCCCGGTACGTTACGTGAAAATTGACAAGAAATACTATCTCCATGCGCGACATTAAATGTGTATATTCGCTTCGTATAATGGTAAC
>NW_017102486.1:0-5160 GCF_001263275.1 Habropoda laboriosa
ATATTTCGACGTTTATAAAAATCGTTATAACTAAATGTGAACAACGAAATCTTACCATTTTTTTATAACGAATACAAATGTGTGCTTGGTTCTGCAAAATCTCACACGGCTGCCGTGTTACTGTTAAACGAAGCGAATATACACCTATAACGTCGCGCGTGGAGATACTATTTATTCGCGATTTTCAAGTAACATACCGGTACGATACTCGTACTCCAAATGGAGTTCATTTCTGCTGTGCATTCTGGTCATCGGCGTCGAATTTTCTCTCGACAGTGGTGGGGGAAAATACAGATAACTATATATTGCGACGTTAATAATAATTCCTAAAACTAAATTTGATCAACGTAACCTCACCTTTTTAAGGTACCGAATACAAAGTTGTGGTTTGTCTTTTCAATAGCTCAAACGGTTCCCGTGATACAGTTAAACGAAGCGAATACACACATATAACGTCGCGCTTGGAGGTAGTATTTCTTCGCGATATTTACGTAACGTACCGGTACGATACCCGTACTCTAAATGGAGTACGATTCTGCTATGCATTCAGGACATCGGCGCCGAATTTTCGAACGACCATTGTGGGGTCAAATACAGTTAATTAAATACTTCTGCTTTAAAAAAAATTCCTAAAACTATATGTGACAAACTAAATCTTACTTTTTTTGATACCGAATACAACGGTGTGCGTAGTTATTCATAACTCAAACGGTACTGGTCTTACTGTTAAACGAAGCGAATATACACATGTAACGCCGCACATGGTTATAGTAGTTCTTCGCAACCTTCGCATATCATACTGGGACGATTCACCTTCTCCATATGGCGTACGGTTTTGCAATGCATTCTGGACGCCGGCGTCGAATTTTCGAACCACGATGTGGGGGAAAACACAAATAATTCAATATATCGTCGATATAAATAATTCCAACAAATAAATGTCCCCAACGAAATCTTACCTTCTTTTGGTACCGAATACCGAGGTGTGGACTGTTTTTTCAATAGATCAAAAGGTCCCGTGTTACTGTTAAACGAAGCGAATACACACATATAACGTCGCGATTGGAGATAGTAGTTATTCGCGATTTTCAGGTAACGTACCGGTACGATACTCTTACTCTAAATGGAGTACGATTCTGCTATGCAGTCTGGACATCGGCGTCGAATTTTCGAACTACGATGTGGGGGAAAATACAGATAATTAAATATTTCGACGTAAAAATAATTGCTAAAACTAAATGTGACCAAAGATATCTAACAATTATTTGATTCCGAATATAAAGGTGTTCCTGGTTCTTCAATATCTCACACGGTTGCCGTGATACTGTTAAACGAAGCGAATATACACCTATACCGACGGCTAGGCGATAGTAGTTCTTCGCGACATTAACATAACATACTGCGGCAATTGTCGTATTCAAAATGGCGTACAATTCTGGTATGCATTCTGGACGATGGCGTCGAATATAAGAACTACGATGGTGGGGGCAAATACAGATAATTAAATATTTCGACATTAAATATAGTTCCTGAAACTAAATGTACCCAACAAAATCTTACCTTCTGAGGTTCCGAATGCAAAGGTAATGTTTGTTTTTTCAGTATCTCAAACGGTCCCCGTCTAACCGTTAAACAAAACGAATATACACCTATAACATCGCGCTTGGAGGTAGTATTTCTTCGCGATATTTACGTAACGTACCGGTACGATACCCGTACTCTAAATGGAGTACGATTCTGCTATGCATTCAGGACATCGGCGCCGAATTTTCGAACAACCATTGTGGGGTCAAATACAGTTAATTAAATACTTCTGCTTTAAAAAAAATTCCTAAAACTATTTGTGACAAACTAAATCTTACTTTTTTTGATACCGAATACAACGGTGTGCGTAGTTATTCATAACTCAAACGGTACTGGTCTTACTGTTAAACGAAGCGAATATACACATGTAACGCCGCACATGGTTATAGTAGTTCTTCGCAACCTTCGCATATCATACTGGGACGATTCACCTTCTCCATATGGCGTACGGTTTTGCAATGCATTCTGGACGCCGGCGTCGAATTTTCGAACCACGATGTGGGGGAAAACACAAATAATTCAATATATCGTCGATATAAATAATTCCAACAAATAAATGTCCCCAACGAAATCTTACCTTCTTTTGGTACCGAATACCGAGGTGTGGACTGTTTTTTCAATAGATCAAAAGGTCCCGTGTTACTGTTAAACGAAGCGAATACACACATATAACGTCGCGATTGGAGATAGTAGTTATTCGCGATTTTCAGGTAACGTACCGGTACGATACTCTTACTCTAAATGGAGTACGATTCTGCTATGCAGTCTGGACATCGGCGTCGAATTTTCGAACTACGATGTGGGGGAAAATACAGATAATTAAATATTTCGACGTAAAAATAATTGCTAAAACTAAATGTGACCAAAGATATCTAACAATTATTTGATTCCGAATATAAAGGTGTTCCTGGTTCTTCAATATCTCACACGGTTGCCGTGATACTGTTAAACGAAGCGAATATACACCTATACCGACGGCTAGGCGATAGTAGTTCTTCGCGACATTAACATAACATACTGCGGCAATTGTCGTATTCAAAATGGCGTACAATTCTGGTATGCATTCTGGACGATGGCGTCGAATATAAGAACTACGATGGTGGGGGCAAATACAGATAATTAAATATTTCGACATTAAATATAGTTCCTGAAACTAAATGTACCCAACAAAATCTTACCTTCTGAGGTTCCGAATGCAAAGGTAATGTTTGTTTTTTCAGTATCTCAAACGGTCCCCGTCTAACCGTTAAACAAAACGAATATACACCTATAACATCGCGCTTGGAGGTAGTATTTCTTCGCGATATTTACGTAACGTACCGGTACGATACCCGTACTCTAAATGGAGTACGATTCTGCTATGCATTCAGGACATCGGCGCCGAATTTTCGAACAACCATTGTGGGGTCAAATACAGTTAATTAAATACTTCTGCTTTAAAAAAAATTCCTAAAACTATTTGTGACAAACTAAATCTTACTTTTTTTGATACCGAATACAACGGTGTGCGTAGTTATTCATAACTCAAACGGTACTGGTCTTACTGTTAAACGAAGCGAATATACACATGTAACGCCGCACATGGTTATAGTAGTTCTTCGCAACCTTCGCATATCATACTGGGACGATTCACCTTCTCCATATGGCGTACGGTTTTGCAATGCATTCTGGACGCCGGCGTCGAATTTTCGAACCACGATGTGGGGGAAAACACAAATAATTCAATATATCGTCGATATAAATAATTCCAACAAATAAATGTCCCCAACGAAATCTTACCTTCTTTTGGTACCGAATACCGAGGTGTGGACTGTTTTTTCAATAGATCAAAAGGTCCCGTGTTACTGTTAAACGAAGCGAATACACACATATAACGTCGCGATTGGAGATAGTAGTTATTCGCGATTTTCAGGTAACGTACCGGTACGATACTCTTACTCTAAATGGAGTACGATTCTGCTATGCAGTCTGGACATCGGCGTCGAATTTTCGAACTACGATGTGGGGGAAAATACAGATAATTAAATATTTCGACGTAAAAATAATTGCTAAAACTAAATGTGACCAAAGATATCTAACAATTATTTGATTCCGAATATAAAGGTGTTCCTGGTTCTTCAATATCTCACACGGTTGCCGTGATACTGTTAAACGAAGCGAATATACACCTATACCGACGGCTAGGCGATAGTAGTTCTTCGCGACATTAACATAACATACTGCGGCAATTGTCGTATTCAAAATGGCGTACAATTCTGGTATGCATTCTGGACGATGGCGTCGAATATAAGAACTACGATGGTGGGGGCAAATACAGATAATTAAATATTTCGACATTAAATATAGTTCCTGAAACTAAATGTACCCAACAAAATCTTACCTTCTGAGGTTCCGAATGCAAAGGTAATGTTTGTTTTTTCAGTATCTCAAACGGTCCCCGTCTAACCGTTAAACAAAACGAATATACACCTATAACATCGCGCTTGGAGGTAGTATTTCTTCGCGATATTTACGTAACGTACCGGTACGATACCCGTACTCTAAATGGAGTACGATTCTGCTATGCATTCAGGACATCGGCGCCGAATTTTCGAACAACCATTGTGGGGTCAAATACAGTTAATTAAATACTTCTGCTTTAAAAAAAATTCCTAAAACTATTTGTGACAAACTAAATCTTACTTTTTTTGATACCGAATACAACGGTGTGCGTAGTTATTCATAACTCAAACGGTACTGGTCTTACTGTTAAACGAAGCGAATATACACATGTAACGCCGCACATGGTTATAGTAGTTCTTCGCAACCTTCGCATATCATACTGGGACGATTCACCTTCTCCATATGGCGTACGGTTTTGCAATGCATTCTGGACGCCGGCGTCGAATTTTCGAACCACGATGTGGGGGAAAACACAAATAATTCAATATATCGTCGATATAAATAATTCCAACAAATAAATGTCCCCAACGAAATCTTACCTTCTTTTGGTACCGAATACCGAGGTGTGGACTGTTTTTTCAATAGATCAAAAGGTCCCGTGTTACTGTTAAACGAAGCGAATACACACATATAACGTCGCGATTGGAGATAGTAGTTATTCGCGATTTTCAGGTAACGTACCGGTACGATACTCTTACTCTAAATGGAGTACGATTCTGCTATGCAGTCTGGACATCGGCGTCGAATTTTCGAACTACGATGTGGGGGAAAATACAGATAATTAAATATTTCGACGTAAAAATAATTGCTAAAACTAAATGTGACCAAAGATATCTAACAATTATTTGATTCCGAATATAAAGGTGTTCCTGGTTCTTCAATATCTCACACGGTTGCCGTGATACTGTTAAACGAAGCGAATATACACCTATACCGACGGCTAGGCGATAGTAGTTCTTCGCGACATTAACATAACATACTGCGGCAATTGTCGTATTCAAAATGGCGTACAATTCTGGTATGCATTCTGGGTACCATATACAAAGGTGTGGTTTGTTTTTTCAATAGCTCAAACGGTTCCCGTGGTAGCGTTAAACAAAGCGAATATACACCTATTACGTCGCGCTTGGAGAT
>NW_017102486.1:9591-10322 GCF_001263275.1 Habropoda laboriosa
AATGTTCCCAACGAAATCTTACCTTTTTTGATACCGAATACAAAGGTGTGGTTTGTTTTTTCTATAGCTCAAACGCTTCACGTGTTACAGTTAAACGAATAGAAAAAAAACATATAACGTCACGCTAGAGATATTATTACTTCGCGATTATCACGTAACGTACCGGTACGATACTCGTACTCTAAATGAGTACATTTCTCCTATTCATTCTGGACGTCGGCGTCGAATTTTGGAAATACGATGGTGGGGGAAAATACAGATAATTAAATATTTCGGTGTTAATATTAATTCCTAAATCTAAATGTGACCAACGAAATCTTACCATTTCTTGATACAGAATAGAAAGGTTTGCTTTGTTATTCAAAGCTCAAACGTTTCCCGTGTTACTGTTAAACGAAGCGAATATACACATATAACGTCGCACATGGTTATAATAGTACTTCGCGACCTTCGCATATACTGGGACGAATCACGTCCTCTAAATGGCGCACTGTTCTGCTATGCATTCTGGACGCCGGCGTCGAATTTTCTATCTACGATGGTGGGGGCAAATACAGATAACTAAATGTTTCGACGATAAAAGTAATTCGTAAATCAAAATGTGGCCAACGAAAGCTTACCTTTTTTTGGAACCGAATACAAATGAGTGGCTTGTTTTTGCAATAGCGCAAACTGTTCCCGTGTTAATGTTAAACGAAGCGAATGTACACATATAACGTCGCGCTTAGAGA
>NW_017102487.1:0-230 GCF_001263275.1 Habropoda laboriosa
GTTACTTACTGGTGGTTTAATTAATTTGCTAAGGATTAAAAATCAGGTTGACCTGTGGTCGTAAATTAAAAATAACCATAGTACAGCTAAATTTATCGTGTTAAATAATTCTTCTTAGACGAATCAAAAATGTATTCAACGTTTGTTTGTTATAATATCGTGAAATAAATTATTTGTGCAGTTCTGTGCGTTTTCTGTGCAGTTCATCCTAATTTACTTAAATTCACATT
>NW_017102488.1:0-272 GCF_001263275.1 Habropoda laboriosa
GCAGTATTTCAGTTCATATTCGTTAAAACAAGATTTACGTGGCGAAACATGCAAAATAAAGAGAAAACAGTCACATGTAGTACTGCAAAATGAGGGTTGTCGCAGGAAAACAGCAGTATATCAGTGTATATTCGTTAAAACACGATTTACGTGGCAAAACATGCGAATTAAAGAGAAAACAGTCGATCGTAGTACAGCGAAACGTGGGCTGTCTCGGGGAAACTGCAGTATTACAGTTTATATTCGTTAAAGCACGTTTTACGTGGCTGTAT
>NW_017102489.1:0-547 GCF_001263275.1 Habropoda laboriosa
TTTGTATTCGGTACCAAAAAAAGATACGATTTCGTTGGGAACATTTATTTGTTGGAATTATTTGTAACGAAGAAATATTTTATTATTTGTGTTTTCCCCCACATCGTAGTTCGCAAACTCGACGCCGGCGTCCAGAATGCATGGAACAACGGTACCCCATTTAGAGAAGGTGAATCGTCCCAGTATGATATGCGAGGTCGCTAAGAACTACTATAACCATGTCCGGCGTTACATGTGTATATTCGCTTTGGTTAACAGTAAGGCCGTAACCGTTTGAGCTTTGAATAAAAGAGCACACCTTTATATTCGGGGTCTAAATATTGTAAGATTTATTGTATACATATATCTGAAGGAATTATTTTTAAAGTCGAAATTTTTAATTTTTTGAACTTGAACCCACCATCGTAGTTGTAAAATTCGACGTCGTCGTCCAGAAATCATAGCTGAATCGTACGCCATTTAGAGTACGAGTATCGTACCGGTGCGTCACGTGAAAGTCGCGAAGAACTACTATCGCCTAGCCGACGTTATAGGTGTATATTCGCTT
>NW_017102490.1:0-601 GCF_001263275.1 Habropoda laboriosa
AAGAAAGATATCCTAACAATTTATCCTCCTATTCCAATTTAACAATATATTTTTCTTACAGAATTTCGATACTACGATTTTAAATATGAAAATAAAATATAAATACTAATGATATCCTAACAATTTATCCTCCTATTGCAATTTAATAATATACTTTTCTTACAGAGCTTCATTGTATGTTTGAAAAATGTACCTTTTTATCGCATGTTAGCTTTAATTAATTCTAAGATCGAAAACTGTACCGAGTATGAAGTGAGCGTGAACGAGTGTCTTAACTTTAAGTAGTTCGTAAGATAAAATAAGTTAGCATAAGACAATAGAAAATATTCTATTCATCCGCCGATGGACGTCGTGGGACGCGTGCGTTTTAACTTTAACTAATCGAATAAAACAACTAATTCCAAGATAGAAAAATTGTACTGAATACCATGTGTGCGCTCTCTTACAGAGACACGCGACTCATTCGTAGCATAATTAATAAAATACCATCTACATTTTCGACATCTTATTAAGGAAGAGTACGAAATTTTTAGAGTTTAAATATTGCATTGGGAATGAGAAGATGATTAGAGTTGCGATTTAAAGTGAAATAAAAGACACT
>NW_017102491.1:0-677 GCF_001263275.1 Habropoda laboriosa
TTCCTGAAACTAAATGTGACCAAAGAAATCTTACCATTTTTTGGTGCCGAAGACAAAGGTGTGGTTTGTTATTCAATAGCTCAAACGGTTCTCGTGTTCCTGCTAAACGAAGCGAATATACACTTATAACGTCGCACATGGTCATTGTAGTTCCTCGCGAACTTTGCTTATCATACTGGGACGATTCTCGTCCTGTAAATGGCCAACGGTTCTTCTATGCATTCTGGATGCCGACGTCGACTTTTCTATCTACGATGTTGGGGAAAATACAAATAATTAAATATTTCCAAATAATTGCAACAAATAAATGTTCCCACGAAACTTTACCTCTTTTTGGTGCCTTATACAAAGTTGTGGTTTTTTAGTTCATTATCTCACACGTTTGCCGTGATACTGTTAAACGAAGCTAATATACACATATAACGTCCCTCATGGAGATAGTATTTATCCGCTATATTCACGTAGCGTACGGGTACGATACTCGTACTCGAAATGGAGTACGAATCTGCTATGCATTCTGGAAATCGGCGCGGAATTTTCGAACTACGCTGGTGGGGGCAAACACAGATAATAAAATATTTCAACTTTAAATATAATTCCTTCAGCTAAATGTCACCAACGAAATCTTACCATTTTTTGATACCGAATACAAAGGTGTGCTATGTTATTCAAGGCTC
>NW_017102491.1:756-1498 GCF_001263275.1 Habropoda laboriosa
ATCGCATTTCATACTGGGACTATTCACGTCCTCTAAATGGCGCACGGTTCTGCTGCGCATTCTGGACGCCGGCGTCGAATATTCTCTCTACGATGGTGGGGGCAAATACAGATAACTAAATATTGCGACTATAAAAATATTCCCTACGAATAAATGTTCCCAACGAAATCTTACCGCTTGTTTCCACCGAATACAACGTTGTGGATTGTTTTTTCAATAGCTCAAACGGATCCCGTGTTACTGTTAAATAAAGCGAATATACACCTATAACGTCGCGCATCGAGATAGTATTTCTTCGCATTTTCATGTAACGTACCGGTACGAGACTCGTACTCGAAATGTATTATGATTCTGCTGTGCATTCTGGAATCCGCCGCCGAATTTCCGAACTACGTTGGTGGGTGCAAATATAGATAATAAAATAAATCGACATTACAAATAATTCCTGCAACTGAAGGTTCCCAAACGAATCTTACATTCTATTGGTACCGAATACAACGGTGTGGTTTGTACTTTCAATATCTCACACGGTTGCCGTGTTACTGTTAAAGGAAGCGAATATACACCTATAATGTCACCTAGGCGATAGTAGTTCTTCGCGACTTTCACATAACATTCTCCGGCGATATTCGTACTCTAAATGGCGTACGATTCTGCTATACATTTTGGACGACGGCAGCGAATTTTCGAACTACGATGTGGGAGGAAAATACAGATAATTATATATTTCGACGTTAAAAAT
>NW_017102492.1:0-2593 GCF_001263275.1 Habropoda laboriosa
TCCGCGGGGAAAGTGTGGAAAAAAACAAAAGACTTCTCGGCGTTCTCGACGTCTTCTTTCGGCACTCCACGTTTATTGTTGTCGATGCCGATGTTTCTTGTGTCTGTATTAACGCTCATCGGTGAGCTCACTTCCCCGCACCGATCACTTCCTCTTGCCACAGGGAGAGGTTGATATGTTTATGAATTTATTATTTTGTTGTCCCTGAAGCTTCCCGTGGACCGCAATTCTTTCGAAGAATTTCGCGAGGCCGTAAATCCCTCTTACACTCTAGGTGGTGTATTGTCGTCCTGACGACGGAAGAGAGCATCGGTTATGGAGAGGAGAGGTTCGCGAGGTTTTTGTTTCTTCGATGCGTCGCGCAAGGAGGTTTATTGCGGGCCGATGTGAGTTTGATTCCCTGGTCAGGCGGTGGCATTTGATTAATGAATTTTATGATGATAAAATACCAACCTTTCCCTGCGGCAAGAGGAAGTGATCTGTGCGGGGAAGTGAGCTCACCGATGAGCGTTAGTAAAGACACAAGAGACATCGACATCGACAACAATAAACGTCGAACGCCGAAAGAACACGTTGAGAACGCCGAGACGTCTTTTGTTTTTTTCCACACTTTCCCCGCGGGCCGCGCGACGTTTGGCGAAGAACGATCGTGTGAGTTCACCGACACGATCGTAACATTAGATGTTTCGGATAGGTCAGGATCGACAAACTGACCCAGTTCCGTCGAAGCAGATTAATTCGTGGACGAATGGGTAAGTTTTTCATAAGTAATAAAACACTTTATTCTTCTCGGAATAAAGAAACGATAACACAGTTAATAACACAATTATTAAACGACTTACTTGTTATTCATGAAAAAGAAAAAAAATACGTTTTGGAAATCGATGTCAATTATAAAATTTCATCGAAATATGTTGATGGAGAAACAAGCAACAGGCATCGAAAGATGTAAGAATCTGCAGATTTATTACAGTTTCACGCCGAAAGTCGTGATAGTGCGATTTTCATCATCTTTAACCGTTTGTAGCTCATAGAAACATTAACCAATTTCGATGAAATTATCAGCACGTGTATCATTGACATAGATCTACAAAACGTATTTTTTAGATTTTCATTTCGAGCTCAGATAAAAAAGTTGTAAAAACGACCTTCGCTATTTTCTTCGCGATTCAGACTAATTGCAATTTTTTAAAAAATTTATACAAACGTCGGAATGACGGCCAAAAATCATTTCTCTAAGCCTTATAAAAACAGCAGTGCAAAGTGAAAGTTTTTTGACAGCTATCGAGAACCGAGAAGTCACGCGTACGCATTTGTTCGCTCGCGCGGGTGCATCTCTGTTCGGCCGTCCCTGAGCGCGGGCTCTACGCGCGCTGTAATTGGCCAGTGTTTTTCGTTAATAATTCAAAAACGAAGCTTCAAACTGGATTTTGGAAAAGGAAAAGGTTGTTCAGAGTCACCTCAGCTACCCCCCATTTCCGGGTGTTCGAGGAGTTACGGGACACCCTGTATAATCAATAATTTAGAAGATAATCAAATAGAATCGATTTTCAGCATTTCATTAATTATTTTAACGTTTAAGGGTCCGGGAGCACGTTTTCCCGTCATCCGATCGAACTTAACTTTTGCACAGATTATCTTTTTATTAATTGGAACTACTCTGGGAGGTGCCGCGAAAAAAATTTTCATCAAGAGTAAATAAGAGTCATGTTACCTACTATCCTGCTCTGAGAAGACGACGAGCAGGACGACACAGAGGCAAGGGAAGTAAGCCGCCTTCCCTACCTTTGAAGCTCATCGTCGCGCGATGGATTAGTAGATGTGACCGTTTCGGCCAATAGTAAAACTGCGTGTGATCTGATTTCACGAGTGTATCCGTTACAAACAATGAGATCCACATTCCTTCCACTCGTCACCTTCTCAGCGTAGATCAGTACACACGCACGTGCATAAATAGAGGGACGTGGATTTCCGTCTACGCGGACAGTCGGCGTCCTTAACCCCCGCGTTGTTTGAGGGAACACTATACCTAGTCTCTCTAACACTCGCCAGGTTTCCAAACGCCTCAAAAAGTTTCTCGTTCGCTCATTATCCGATTACACAATCGCTTGAAGTTGAGATGGGTGAGGAACGTCGTTACACTGTTTTCACCTCAATTTATTAAAGTATAAGTGTATGGTCGGCGTACAATTGGTCCAGAAAATACAATCGTTTACTTTGTTAATTGTCCCGGTGGTAGCGGTTCGGAGGGTACGTCGCGATGGTCGGGTAAAGGAACAAACTGTCCGGAGGTGTAGGCCTACATGCACGATTGGAAGTAGGCCATTGAAAAGGTTTATTTTACGCATTCTTGGTTCCCGATATCCCCTTTGGAACGTCGATGGACTTACATCTGCAACGCAGATGTATATTCATCGAGCATGTACGAGCAGGAATTTAAGTGGTGAGAATTATTATTTTCTAGGAAAACAACAAGTGCGATGCATGATGGTATTCGTCCTTTGTTGCGACGTATGAGAAACCTTACAAATTTTCAATCCCGAATATAAAGGTGTGCTTGGTTCTTCAATATCTTACACGGTTGGTTTGTTAC
>NW_017102493.1:0-216 GCF_001263275.1 Habropoda laboriosa
GCGAGAAAACAGCAATGCTTCAGTTTATATTCGTTAAAACACGTTCTACTGTGCGAAACATGCTAAATAATGAGAGAACAGTCGTTTGTACTGATGCAAAACGTGGTTTCTCGCGAGAAAACAGCAGTATTTCAGTTTACATTCGTTAAAAACCGTTCTACTGTGCGAAACTTGCAAAATAATGAGAGAACAGTCGTTTGCACTGATGCAAAACGT
>NW_017102494.1:0-832 GCF_001263275.1 Habropoda laboriosa
GGAGTACGATTCTGCAATGCATTCTGGACTTCGGCGTCGAATTCTCTCTGTACGTTGGTGGGGCAAATACTGATAACAAAATATTTCGACTTTAAATATAATTCCTTTAGCTAAATGTATACCATAAATCTTACCATTTTTACACCCCGAATATAAAGGTGTGCTTTGTTATTCAAACCTCAAACGGTTCCGGTGTTACTGTTAAACGAAGCGAATATACAAATATAACGCGGCTAGGCAATAGTAGTTCTTCCCGACTTTCACATAACATACTGCAGCGATTTTCGTACGCTAATGCTGTTTGATTCTGCTATGCATTCTGGACGTCGGCGACGAATTTTCGAACTACGATGTGGGGGAAAACGCAAATATATAAATATTTCGTCGATGAAAATAATTCCAACAAATAAATATTCCCAACGAAACCATACCTTTTTCTTAACGAATACAACGTTGTGTTTTGTTTTTTCAATAGAGAAACGGTTCCCGTGTTACCGTTAAACGAAGCGAATATACACGTATAACGTCGCGCAAGGAGATAGTATTTCTTCGCGATATTCACGTAACGTACCGGTACGTTACCCTTACTCTAAATGGAGTACGAATCTGCTATGCACTCAGGACATCGGCGCCCATTTTACGAACGCCGATTGTGGGGGCAAACACAGATACTTAAATATTTCGACGTCAAAAGGATTGCTAAAACTAAATGTGACCAATGAAATCTTACCTTTTTTTGGTAAACAATTTTTCGACCCCGAATATAAAAGTGTGCTATGTTATTCAAAGCTCAAACGGTTCCGGTGTTACTGTTAAACGAAGCGAATATACA
>NW_017102495.1:0-465 GCF_001263275.1 Habropoda laboriosa
CAAAGCTCAAACGGTTCCGGTCATACTGTTAAACGAAGCGAATATAGACCTGTAACCTCGCACCTCGCATACTCGTCCTCAAAATGGCGTACGACTCTGCAGTGCATTCTGGAGGGCGGCGTCGAATATAAGAACTTCGATGGTGTGGGAACACAGATAATTAAATTTTTCGACGTTAATAATAATTCCTGAAACTAAATGTGACCAATGAAATCTTACCATTTTTTGATACCGAATACAAAGGTGCGGTTTGTTTTTTCAATAGTTCAAACGGTTCCCGTGTAACTGTAAAACGAAGCGAATATACACATATAACGTCGCGCTTGGAGATAGTATTTCTTCGCCATTTTCACGTAACGTACCGGTACTAACTCGTACTCTGAATGGAGTACGATTCTGCTGTGCATTCTGACTCCGTCATCCAATTGTCGAACTACGATGGTGGGGGCAAATACAGAAAACAAA
>NW_017102496.1:0-506 GCF_001263275.1 Habropoda laboriosa
CTATAACGTCGGTTAGGCGATAGTAGTTCTTCGCGACATTAACATAACACACTGCGGCGATACGCGAAATTTAAATGGAGTACGATTCTGCTATGCATTCTAGATGACGGCGTCGAATATAAGAGCTACGATGGTGGGGGAAAATACGGATAATTAAATAATACGACGTTAATAATAATTCCTAAAACTAAATGTGACCAACGAAATCTTACCATTTTTTGAAACCGAATACAAAGGTGTGCTTTGTTATTCAAAGCTAAAACGGTTCCGTTCTTACTGTTAAACGAAGCGAATATACACATATAACGTCACGCTTAGATATATTATTTCTTCGCGAATTTCACGTAACGTACCGGTACGGAACTTGTACTCTAAAGGGAGTACGATTCTGCTGTGCATTCATTACGTCGGCGTCGAATTTTCGAACGCGATTTGGGGGAAACTACAGATAATTAAATATTTCGACTTTAAATATATTTCCTTCAGCTGAATATATCCAACGAAAT
>NW_017102497.1:0-370 GCF_001263275.1 Habropoda laboriosa
ACATACATTACGTCGCACATGGTTAGAATAGTTCTTCGCGACCTTCGCATATCATACTGAGACGATTCTCATCTTCTAAATGGCGTACGGTTCTGCTATGCATATTGGACGCCGGCATCCAATTTTCGAACTACGATGTGGGGGAAAATACAGATAAATAAATCCTTCCACGTTAAAAATAAATCATAAAACTAAATGTGACCAACGAAATCTTACCTTTTTTCGGAACCGAATACAAAGTTTGGGTTTGATATTTCAATAGCTCACTCATTTGTCGTGTAACTGTTAAACGAAGCGAACATACACCTATAACGTCGGCTAGGCGATAGTAGTTCTTCGTGTCTTTCACATAACATACTGCATCGATATT
>NW_017102498.1:0-651 GCF_001263275.1 Habropoda laboriosa
CATATAACGTCGTGCTTGGAGATGGTATTTCTTCGCGATTTTCACGTCCCTTACCGGTACGATTTTCGTTCTTTAAATGGAGTACATTTCTGCTATGCATTCTGGACGACGGTGTCGTATTTTAGAACTAAGGTGGTGGGGGCAAACGCAGATAATTTAGTATTTCGACGTTAAAAATAATTTCTAAAACTAAATTTGACCCACGAAATCTTGCCTCCTTGTGATACCGAATACGAAGTTGTTCTTGGTTCTTCAATATCTCACACGGTTGCCGTGTTACTGTTAAACGAAGGAATATACACATATAACGTCGCTCATGGAGATAGTATTTCTTCGCAATATTCACATAACACACTGGGGCGATACTCGTACTCTAAATGGGGCACGATTCTGCAATGCATTCTAGACATCGGCTTGGAATTTTCGAACTACAGATGATGAGGGCAAATACAGATAATTAAATATATCGACATTAAAAATAATTCCTTCAGCTAAATGTTTACAACGAAATATTATCATTTTTTGATACCGAATGCAAAGGAGTGCCTTGTTATTCAAACGTCAACAGTGCTGAAGTAACCGTTACACGAAGCGAATATACACATATAACGTCGCCTAGCCGATAGTAGTTCTTCACGACTTTCACGTAAC
>NW_017102498.1:878-5901 GCF_001263275.1 Habropoda laboriosa
TATCACGAAACGTACCGGTAAGATACTCGTACTCTAAATGGATTACGATTCTGCTATGCATTCTGGTCTCTGGCGTCGAATTTCCGTACTACAATGTGGGCGAAAATACAGTTAATTAAATATTTCGACTTTAAGTATAATTCCTTCAGCTAAATATATACAATAAATCTTACAATTTTTTGATCCCGAATATAAAGGTGTGCTTGGTTCTTAAATATCTCACACTGTTGCCGTGTTACTGTTAAACGAAGCGAATATACACATACAACGTCGGCTAGGTGATAGTAGTTCTTCGCGACTTTCACATAACATACTGCGGCGATACTCGTACTCTAATGGTGCTTGATTCTGCTATGATTTCTGGACATCGGCGTCGAATTTACGAAATCCGATAGTGGGGCAAATACAGATAATTAAATATTTCGACGTTAAAAATATTCGCTGCAAATAAATGTTCCCTACGAAATCTTACCATTTTTGGATACCGAATACAAAGTTGTGGTTTGTTACTTCAATATCTCTCACGACTGCTGTGTTACTGTTAAATGAAGCGAATATACACCTATAACGTCGGCTAGGCGATAGTAGTTCTCGAGACATTAACATAACATACTGCGGCGTTTTTCGTACTCTAATGCTGTTGTATTCCGCTATGCATTCTGGACGTGGCTTCGAATTTTCGAACTATGATGGTGGGTGGAAAACACAGATAATTAAATATTTCGACGTTAATAATAATTCCTGAAACTAAATGTGACCAATGAAATCTTACCATTTTTTGGTACCGAATACAAAGGTGTGGTTTGTTTTTTCAATAGTTCAAACGGTTCCAGTGTAACTGTAAAGCGAAGCGAATATACACATATAACGTCGCACTTGGAGATAGCATATCCTCGCGATTTTGACGTAACGTACCACTACGATAATCGTACTCCAAATGGAGTACATTTCTGCTATGCATTCTGGACATCGGCGTCGAATTTCCGAACAACGAAGGTGGGGGCAAAAACAGATTATTCAATATTTCGACTTTAAATATAATTCCTTCAGCTAAATGTGACCAACGAAACCTTACCTCTTTTTGGTACCGAATACAAAGGTGTGGTTTTTTTTTTCAATAGTTCAAACGGTTCCAGTGTTACTGTTAAACGAAGCAAATTTACACATATAACGTCGCACATTGTTATAGAAGTTCTTTGAGACTTTCGCAAATCATACTGGGACGATTCAGGTGCTCTAAATTACGAACGGTTCTGCTATGCATTCTGAACGCTGGCGTCGAATTTTCGAACCACGATGTCGCAGGAAAATACAGATAATTAAATATTTCGAAGGTAAAAATAATTCCTAAAACTAAAAGTGACCATCGAAGTCTTACCTTTTTTTGGTACCGAATTCTAAGGTGAGGTCTGTTTTTTCAATAGCTCAAACGCTGCCCTGTAACTGTTAAATGAAGCGTATATACACATATAACGTCGCACATGGTCATTGTAGTTCTCCGGGTACTTCACGTACCATACTGAGACGATACTCGTCCTCTAAATGGCGTACGGTTCTGCTATGCATATTGGATGCCGGCGTCGAATTTTCAAAATACGATTGCGGGGGCAGATACAGATAATTCAATATTTCCACGTTAAAAATAATTCTTAAAACTAAATGTGACCAACGAAATCTTACCTTTTTTTGGTACCGAATACAAAGCTATGGTTTGTTTTTTCAATAACTCAAACGGTTCCCGTGTTACTCTTAAACGAAGCGAATATACACCTATCACGTCGCGCTTGGAGATAGTATTTCTTCGCGATTATCACGAAACGTACCGGTAAGATACTCGTACTCTAAATGGATTACGATTCTGCTATGCATTCTGGTCTCTGGCGTCGAATTTCCGTACTACAATGTGGGCGAAAATACAGTTAATTAAATATTTCGACTTTAAGTATAATTCCTTCAGCTAAATATATACAATAAATCTTACAATTTTTTGATCCCGAATATAAAGGTGTGCTTGGTTCTTAAATATCTCACACTGTTGCCGTGTTACTGTTAAACGAAGCGAATATACACATACAACGTCGGCTAGGTGATAGTAGTTCTTCGCGACTTTCACATAACATACTGCGGCGATACTCGTACTCTAATGGTGCTTGATTCTGCTATGATTTCTGGACATCGGCGTCGAATTTACGAAATCCGATAGTGGGGCAAATACAGATAATTAAATATTTCGACGTTAAAAATATTCGCTGCAAATAAATGTTCCCTACGAAATCTTACCATTTTTGGATACCGAATACAAAGTTGTGGTTTGTTACTTCAATATCTCTCACGACTGCTGTGTTACTGTTAAATGAAGCGAATATACACCTATAACGTCGGCTAGGCGATAGTAGTTCTCGAGACATTAACATAACATACTGCGGCGTTTTTCGTACTCTAATGCTGTTGTATTCCGCTATGCATTCTGGACGTGGCTTCGAATTTTCGAACTATGATGGTGGGTGGAAAACACAGATAATTAAATATTTCGACGTTAATAATAATTCCTGAAACTAAATGTGACCAATGAAATCTTACCATTTTTTGGTACCGAATACAAAGGTGTGGTTTGTTTTTTCAATAGTTCAAACGGTTCCAGTGTAACTGTAAAGCGAAGCGAATATACACATATAACGTCGCACTTGGAGATAGCATATCCTCGCGATTTTGACGTAACGTACCACTACGATAATCGTACTCCAAATGGAGTACATTTCTGCTATGCATTCTGGACATCGGCGTCGAATTTCCGAACAACGAAGGTGGGGGCAAAAACAGATTATTCAATATTTCGACTTTAAATATAATTCCTTCAGCTAAATGTGACCAACGAAACCTTACCTCTTTTTGGTACCGAATACAAAGGTGTGGTTTTTTTTTTCAATAGTTCAAACGGTTCCAGTGTTACTGTTAAACGAAGCAAATTTACACATATAACGTCGCACATTGTTATAGAAGTTCTTTGAGACTTTCGCAAATCATACTGGGACGATTCAGGTGCTCTAAATTACGAACGGTTCTGCTATGCATTCTGAACGCTGGCGTCGAATTTTCGAACCACGATGTCGCAGGAAAATACAGATAATTAAATATTTCGAAGGTAAAAATAATTCCTAAAACTAAAAGTGACCATCGAAGTCTTACCTTTTTTTGGTACCGAATTCTAAGGTGAGGTCTGTTTTTTCAATAGCTCAAACGCTGCCCTGTAACTGTTAAATGAAGCGTATATACACATATAACGTCGCACATGGTCATTGTAGTTCTCCGGGTACTTCACGTACCATACTGAGACGATACTCGTCCTCTAAATGGCGTACGGTTCTGCTATGCATATTGGATGCCGGCGTCGAATTTTCAAAATACGATTGCGGGGGCAGATACAGATAATTCAATATTTCCACGTTAAAAATAATTCTTAAAACTAAATGTGACCAACGAAATCTTACCTTTTTTTGGTACCGAATACAAAGCTATGGTTTGTTTTTTCAATAACTCAAACGGTTCCCGTGTTACTCTTAAACGAAGCGAATATACACCTATCACGTCGCGCTTGGAGATAGTATTTCTTAGCGAATATCACGAAACGTACCGGTAAGATACTCGTACTCTAAATGGATTACGATTCTGCTATGCATTCTGGTCTCTGGCGTCGAATTTCCGTACTACAATGTGGGCGAAAATACAGATAATTAAATATTTCGACTTTAAGTATAATTCCTTCAGCTAAATATATACAATAAATCATACAATTTTTTGATCCCATATATAAAGGTGTGCTTGGTTCTTCAATATCTCACACGGTTGCCTTGTTACTGTTAAACGAAGCGAATATACACATATAACGTCGCACACTGATATAGTAGTTCTTCGAGAACTTCGCATATCACACTGGGACGATTCGCGTCCTCTAAATGGAGAATGATTCTGCTATGCATTCTGGACTTCGACGCCGAATTTTCGGACTACGATAGAGGGGTAAAATACAGATAATTAATTATTTCGACGTTAATAATAATTCCTAAAACCAAATGTGACCAACGAAATCTTACCATTTTTTGATACAGAATACAAAGGTGTGGTTTGTATTTTCATTAGCTCAAACGGTTCCGTGTTACCGTTAGACGAAGCATATATACACATTTAACATCGTACGTGGTTATAGTAGTCCTTCGTGACTTTCACATATCATACTGCTGCCATTCTCGTAATATAAATGGCGTACGATTCTGCTATGAATTCTGGACATCGGCGCCGTATTTTCGAACTTCGATATGGGGGAATATACAGATAATTAAATATTTCGACTTTAAGTATAATTCCTTCAGCTAAATATATACAATAAATCTTATCATTTTTTGATACCGAATAAAAAGGTGTGCTATGTTATTCAAAGCTCAAACGGTTTCGGTCTTACCGTTAAACGAAGCGAATATACACATATAACGTCGGCTAGGCCATAGTAGTTCTTCGCGACATTAATATAACTTACTGCAGAGATATTCATATTCTAAAAGACGTACGATTCTACTATGCATTCTGGACGACGGCATTGAATTTTAGAACTACGATGGTGCGGACCAATACAGCGAACTAAATATTTCGACTTTAAAAATATTCCCTACAAATAATTGTTTCCAAAGAAATCTTGCCTTCTTGTGGTTCCGAATACGAAGGAGTGTATTCTTTTTTCAATAGCTCAAACGGTTTCCGTGTTACTGTTAAACGAAGCGAATATACACATATAACATCACGCTTACAGATAATATTTCTTCGCGATTTTCACGTAACATACCCGTACGGTACTCGTACTCTAAATGGAGTACATTTCTGCTATACATACTGGACATCGGCGTCGAATTTTCGAACTACCATGTGTGGGAAAATACAAATAATTAAATATTTCGTCCTCCCATATAACTCCAACAAATAAATGTTCCCAACGAAACCCTACCTTTTTTTGGTACCGAATACCAAGTTGTGG
>NW_017102499.1:0-476 GCF_001263275.1 Habropoda laboriosa
GTTGTTGGCGTATATTTTAATGGATGGTATGCATGTCTAATTGAACAAATTAACAGTGGTTGTCTTGAAAATCGAGCGCGCTGTTATAAAAAAAAAGAGACTAACCTGCTGCAAGGCTCGGGAGCAAGAAACAGTGGTTGATAAGTGATATTCGAGTGTAATAACGGTTAGTTTAATTTTTTGTTGGCAAGGAGGTAGCAATAAATAAAGTAACAGTCGTAAAAGCAGTGGTTGACATTGCAGTGGTTAATAACTACTAATTAGTTGAAGGCGTATATTTTAATCGATAGCATGCATGTTTAATTGAAAAATTAACAGTGGATGTTATGAAACTCGAGCGAGTTGTTATAAAAAAAAACCGACTAACCGCTGCAATGCTCGGGAGCAAGAAACAGTGGTTGATATATGATACCCGAGTGTTATAACGGTTAGTTTAATTTTTTGTTGACAAAGAGGTAGCAATAAAAAAAGTTACA
>NW_017102500.1:0-953 GCF_001263275.1 Habropoda laboriosa
TTGGTCCTGCAATATCTCACACGTATGCCGTGTTTCTGTGAAACGAAGCGAATATACACCTATTACGTCAGCTAGGAGATAGTAGTTCTTCGCGACTTTCACATAACATACGGCGGCGTTATTCGTACTCTAATGGTGTTTTATTCCGCTATGCATTCTGGACGTGGCGTCGAATTTTCGAACTACGATGTAGGGGGAAAACACAGATAAATAAATATTTCGACATTAAATATAATTCCTTCAGCTAAATATTCCCAACGAAACCCTACCTTTTTTTGGTACCGAATACAAAGTTGTGGTTTGTTTTTTCAATAGCTCAAACGGTTCCCATGTTACTGTTAAACGAAGGGAATATACAAATATAACGTGCGCAAGGAGATAGTATTTCTTCGCGACCTTCGCATATCATACAGGGACGATTCTCGCACTCTAAAAGGGGTTCGATTCTGCTATGCATTCTGGATGTCGGCGTCGAATTTTCGAACTACGATGGTGAGGGAAAGTACAGATAATTAAATATTTCGACTTTAAATATAATTCCTTCAGCTGAATGTATATAACGAAATCTTATAATTTGTGTTCCCGATTATAAAGGTGTGCTTGGTTCTTGAATATCTTACACGGTTGCCGTGTTACTGCTAAACGAAGCGAATATACAGATATAACGTCGCACATGGTTATAGTATTTCCTCGCGACCTTCGCATATCATACTGGAACGATTCGCGTCCTCTAAGTGGCGTACGGTTCTGCTATGCATTCTGGACATCGGTGTCGACTTTTCGAAATAAGATGGTAGGGGCAAATACATATAATTAAATATTTCGACGTCAAAAATAATTCCTAAAGTTATATATACCCAACAAAATCTTACCTTTTTTTGATACCGAATTCAAAGGTGTGCTTTGTTATTCAAAACTCAAACGGTTCCAGTGTTACTGTTAAACGAAGCGAA
>NW_017102501.1:0-232 GCF_001263275.1 Habropoda laboriosa
AACGTCTTTGAAGCGAGAAAATTGCAGTATTACAGTTTATATTCATTAAAACACGATTTACGTTGCGGAATATGCAAAATAAAGAGGAGACAGTCATTTTGCAGTACTGCAAAACGCGGTCTGTCGCGGGAAAACAGCAGTATTACAGTTTATATTCGTTAAAACACGTATTACGTGGCGGAATATGCAATATAAACGTGAGACAGTCATTTTGCAGTACTGCAAAACGTCT
>NW_017102502.1:0-267 GCF_001263275.1 Habropoda laboriosa
AAGTTTGGGTTTGTTATTTCAATAGCTCACACGGTTGCCGTGTTTCTGTTAAACGAAACGAATGTACACCAATAACGTCGGCTAGGCGATAGTAGTCCTACGCGACTTTAACATAACCTACTGCGGCGATATTCGTACTCTAAATGGGGTTTGATTCTGCTATGCATTCTGGACACCGGGGTCGAATTTTCGAACTACGATGTGGGAGAAAATACGGATAATTAAATATTTCGATGTAAAAATAATTGCTAAAACTAAATGTGACCA
>NW_017102502.1:324-829 GCF_001263275.1 Habropoda laboriosa
ATATCTCACACGGTTGCCCTGTTACTGTTAAACGAAGTGAATATACACCTTTAACGTCGACTAGGTGATAGTAGTCCTTCGCGATTTTCACGTAATGTACCGGTACGATACTCGTACTCAAATTAGAGTATGATTCTGCTATGCATTCTGGACATCGGCGTCTTATTTTCGAACTACTTTGGTGGGGGCAAATACAGATAAGTAAATATTTCGACATTAAAAATAATTCCTAAACTAAAAGTGACCAACGAAATATTACCATTTCTTGATACCGAATACAAAGGTGTACTTTGTTTTTCAAAAGCTCAAACGTTGCCCTGTTACTGTTTAACGAAGCGAATATACACATGTAACGCCGCACATGGTTATAGTAGTTCTTAGCGACCTTCGCATATCAAACTGGGACGATGATACTCGTACTCTAAATGGAGTACGATTCTGTTATGCATTCTGGACGACGGCGTTGAATATTCGAACAATGATGTTGTGGGCAAATACAGATAAT
>NW_017102503.1:0-256 GCF_001263275.1 Habropoda laboriosa
ATTTTTAACGTCGTAGGATTTAATTATCTTTATTTTCACCCACCATCGTAGTTCGAAAATTCGGGTCCGAAGTCTAGAATGCATAGCAGAATCAAACACGATTTAGAGTACGAATTTCGACGCTGTATGTTATGTGAAAGTCGCGAAGAAATATTATCACGTAGCCGACGTTATATTTGTATATTCCCTTCGTTTAATAATAACACGGGAACCGTGTGAGATATTGAAGATCCAAGCACACATTTATATTCGTGAC
>NW_017102504.1:0-608 GCF_001263275.1 Habropoda laboriosa
TATGCAAAGGTCGCGCAGAACTACTATAACCATGTGCGACGTTGTATGTGTATATTCGCTTAGTTTAACAGTAACATCGGCACCGTTCGAGGTTTGTATAACAAACCACAACTTTATATTCGGTACCAATAAAAGGCTTTGAATAACAATGCACAACTTTGTATTCGGGGTCGAAAAATTGTAAGATATAGTTAGTCACATTTAGTTTTAGGAATTATAGTTAACGTCGAAATAATTAATTATCTGTATTTTCCACCACCTTCGTAGTTCGAAAGTTCGGCGCCGAAGTCCAGAATGCATAGCGTAATGAAACACCATTAGAGTTAGAATATCGCTGCATTAAGTTATGTTAATGTCGCGTAGAACTACTATCGCCTATCCGACGATATAGGTGTATATTCGCTTCGTTTAACAGTAACACGGCAACCGTGTGATATATTGAAGAACCAAGCACACCTTTGTATTCGTTATCAAAAAATGGTAAGATTTCTTTGGTCACATTTAGTTTTAGGAATTATTATTAACGTCGAAGTATCTGTATTTTGCCCCACCTCGTAGTTCGAAAAGTCGACGCCGATGTCCAGAATGCATAGCAGATTCGTACGCCA
>NW_017102505.1:0-251 GCF_001263275.1 Habropoda laboriosa
AAACTAAATGTGACCAACGAAATCTTACCATTTTTTGGTACCGAATACAAAGGTGTGGTTTGTATGTTCAGTAGCTCGAATGGTTCCCGTGTTACTGTTAAAGGAAGCGACTATACACCACCATGGTCGAGCTTGGAGATAGTATTTCTTCGTGATTTTCACGTAATATACAGCGGCAAATATCGTAAACTAAATGGCGTGCGATTCTGCTAAGTATTCTGGACGACGGCGTCGAATTTTAGAACTACGAT
>NW_017102506.1:0-947 GCF_001263275.1 Habropoda laboriosa
AACCGTGTGATATATTGAAGAACCAAGCACACCATTATATTCGGGATCAAGAAATTGTAAGATATCGTTGCATACATTTATTTGTAGGGAATATTTTGAAAGTCGAAATAATTAGTTATCTGCATTTGCCCCACAATCGTATTGCGAAAATTCGACGGCGGCGTCCAATATGCATAGCAGAACCGTACGCCATTTAGAGGAAGAGAATCGTCACGGTATGAATTGCGAAGGTCGCGCAGAATTATTATAACCATGTGCGACGTTATGTGTGTATATACGATTCGATTAACAGTAAGACCAGGACCGTTTGAGCTTTGAATAACAAAGCACACCTTTGTATTCGGCATCCAAAAATGGTAAGATTACTTGGTCACATTTAGTTTTAGAAATTGCTTTTAAAGCCGAAATATTTAATTATTCGTATTTTCTCCCACCATCGTAGAACTAAAATTCGACTCCGTCGTCCAGAATGCATAGCAAAATCGTACGCCATTAGAGAACAAATATGTCCGCAGTATGTTATGTGAATGTCGCGAAGAACTACTATTACGGAGACGCGTTATATTTGTATAATCGCTTCCTTTAACAGTAATACTGGTACCGTTAGAGTTTTGAATAACAAAGCACACCGTTGTATTCGGTATCAAAAAATGGTAAGATTTAGTTGGTCACATTTAGTTTTAGGAATTATTTTTATCGTCGAAATATTTAATTATCTGTATTTTCCCCCACCATCGTAGTTCGAAGATTCGACGCCACGTCCGGAATGCATAGCAGAATCAAACACCAATAGAGTACGAATATCGCTGCAGTATGTTATTTGAAAGTCACGAAGAACTACTATCGCCTAGCCGACGTTATAGGTGTACATTCGCTTCGTTTAGCAGTAACACGGCAACCGTGTGAGGTATTGAAATAACAAACCCAAACTTTGTATTCGGTACCAA
>NW_017102507.1:0-3734 GCF_001263275.1 Habropoda laboriosa
AAATATTTAAATATCTGTATTATTCCACACCATCGTAGATCTAAAATTCGACGCCGATGTCCAAAATGCATAACATAATCGTACTCCATTTAGAGTACGAGTAACGTACCGGTATGATACGAGAATATCGCGAAGAACTACGATTTCCAAGCCCAACGTTATAGGTGTTTATTCGCTTCGTTTAACTGTAACACGGCAGCCGTAGGAGATATTGAAATGTCAAACTACAAGTCTGTATTTGGTAACAAAAATGGTAAGATTTCGGTGGATACATTTAGCTGAAGGAATTATATTTGAATTCGAAATATTTAATTTTCTGTATTTGCCCTCACCATCGTAGTTCGAAAATTCGACGCCGATGTCCAGAATGCACAGCAGAAATGTACTCCAATTAGAGGACGAGAATCGTCCCAGTATGATATGCGAAGGTCGCGAAGAACTTCTATAACCATGTTCGACGTTATACGTGTATACTCGCTTCGTTTAACAGTAACACGGCAACCGTGTGAAATATTGAAGAACCAAGCACACCATTGTATTCGGTACTAAAAAAAGATAAGATTACGATGGTCACATTTAGCTTTAGGAAGTATTGTTAACGTCGAAATATTTAATTATCTGTATTTTCGCTAAACATCGTATTTCGAGAATTCGACGCCGACGTCCAGAATGAATCGCAGAATCGTACGCCTTTAGGGGTACGAGTATCGCCCAAGTATGTTATGTAAAAGTCGCGAATAACTACTATCACCTACCCGACGTTATATTTGTACATTTGCTTCGTTTAACAGTAACACGGGAACCGTTTGTGCTATTGAAAAAACAAACGGCACCTTTGTGTTCGGTACCAAAAAAGAAGTAAGGTTTAGTTGGGAACATTTATTTATTGCAATTATTTCTAACGATGAAATATATAATTATTTGTATTTTCCCCCACCATCGTAGTTCGAAAATTCGACGCCGATGTCCAGAATGCATTGCATAATCGTACTCCATTTAGAGTACGATTATCGTAGTGGTACGTTACGTGAAAATCGTGAAGATATGCTATCTCCATGCGAGACGATATATGTGGAATTTCGCTTTGTTTAATGGTAACACGGGAACCGTGTGAGATATTGAAGAACCTGGCACACCTTTGTATTCGGTATTAAAAAATGGTAACATTTCGTTGGACACATTTAGTTTTAGGAATTATTTTTAATGTCGAAATATTTAGATATCTCTATTTGCCCACACCATCGTAGAGAGAGAATTCGACGCCGATGTCCAGAATGCATAGCAGAATCATACTCTATGTGGAGTACGTGTATCGTACCGGTACGTTACGTGAAAATCGCGAAGATATGCTATCTCCATGCGCGACGATATATGTGGACGTTCGCTTTGTTTAATGGTAACACGGGGACCGTTTCAGCTATTGAAAAAACAAACCACAACTTCGTATTCGGTAGCAACAAACGGTAAGTTTTCGTTGGGACCATTCATTTGTAGGGAATATTTTAACACGGAAATATTTAATTATCTGTATTTTCCCCCACATCGTAGATCGAAAACTGGACGCCGGAGTCCAGAGTGCATAGCAGAAACGTATTCCATTAGGAGTACAATTATCGTCCCGGTACGTTACGTGAAAATCGACAAGAAAGACTATCTCCAAGCGAGACGTTATATGGGTATATTCGCTTCGTTTACCAGTATCACGGGAACCATTTGAGCTATTGAAAAAATTAACAACGACTTTGTATTCTGTATCAAAAAATGGTTAAATTTTGTTGGTGACATATTGTTTTAGGAATTATTTTTAAAGTCGAAATATTTAGATATCTGTATTTGCCCACACCATCGTAGAGAGAGAATTCGACGCCGATGTCCAGAATGCACAGCAGAATCGTACTCCCTTTAGAGTACGAATATCGCCGTATTAAGTTATGTGAATGTCGCGAAGAACTACTATCGCCTTGCCGATGTTATAGGTGTATATTCCCTTCGTTTAACAGTAACACGGGAACCGTTTGAGCTATTGAAATAACAAACCACACCTTCGTTTTCGGAACCAAAAAAGGTATGATTTCGATGGGAACATTTATTTGTAGGGAATATTTTTAATGTCGTAATATTTAGTTATCTGAATTACCCCCACCATCGTAGTTCGAAAATTAGACACCAATGTCCTGAATGCATAGCAGAAATGTCATCCATTTCGAGTACGAGTATCGTACCGTTACGTTACGTGAAAATAGACAAGAAATACTATCTCCAAGCGAGAGTGAGATATTGAGGAACCAAGCACTCCTTTATATTCGGGATCAAAAACAGGTAAGATTTCGTTGGGAACATTTATTTGAAGGGAATATTTATAATGTCGCAATATTTAGTTAGCTGTATTTGCCCCCATCATCGTAGAGAGAGAATTCGACGCCGATGTCCAGAATGAATTGCAGAAACGTAATCTATTAGGAGTACGATTATCGTACTGATACTTTACGTGAAAATCTCGAAGCAATACTATCTCCAAGCGCGTCGTTATAGGTGTACATTCGCTTCGTTTAACAGTATCACGGCAATCGTGTGAGATATTGAGGAACCAAGCATACCTTCATATTCGGGATCAAATAAATGTCAGATTTCGTTGGATACATTTAGCTGAAGGAATTATATTTAAAGTCGAAATATTTAATTATTTGTATTTTGCCCCACATCGTAGTTCGAAAATTCGACTCCTGCGTCAAATATGCATAGCAGAACGCTACGCCATTTAGAGGAAGAGATTCGTCCCTGTATGATTTGCGAAGGTCGCGAAGAACTACTATAAATGTGTGCGACGTTATATGTGTATATTCGCTTCGTTTAACAGTAACATCGGCACCGTTTGAGGTTTGTATAAAAAAGCACACCTTTATATTCAGTACCAAAAAACGGTAAGATATCGTTGGGAACAAATATTTGAAAGGTATATTTTAAAGTCCAAATATTTATTTATCTGTATTTGCCCCCACAATTGTAGTTCGAAAATTCGGCGCCAATGTCCAGAATGCATAGCAGAATCATACTCAATTTGGATTACGAGTATCGTACTAGTACGTAACGTGATTATCGCGAAGAAATACTATCTCCATGCGCGACGTTAAATGTGTATATGCACTTCGGATAATGGTAACACGGAAACTTTTCATCTATTGAAAAAAGAGACCACACCTTAGTACTCGCTACCAAAAAAAGGAAAGATTTCGATGGGAACATTTATTTGTTGGAATTATTTCTAACCACGAAATATTTAATTATCTGTATTTTCCCACACATCGTAGTTTGTAATTTCGACGCCGGCGTCAAGAATGCAAAGCAGAACCGTACGCCATTTAGAGGACGCGAATCGTACCGGTACGTGACGTGAAAATCTCGAAGAAATACTATCTCCAAGCGCGTCATATTAGTGTATATTCGCTTCGTTCATCAGTAACACCGGAACTGCTTGATCTTTCAATAACAAAACACATTTGTATTCGGTATCAAAAAATGGTAAGATTTCGTTGGCCACATTTAGTTTTAGGAATTATTTTTAACGTAGAAATATTTAATCATCTGTATTTTCCCCCACATCGTAGTTCGAAAATTCGACGCCGGCGTTCAATATGCATTGCAGAACCGTTCGCCATTTGGAGGACGAGAATCGTCCCAGTATGTAATGGGAAGGTCGCGAAGAACTACTCTAACCATGTGCGGCGTTATGTGTG
>NW_017102508.1:0-763 GCF_001263275.1 Habropoda laboriosa
ACCATCGTAGTTCGCAAATACGACGCCGACGGACAGAATGCACAGCAGAATCGTACTCCCTTTAGAGTACAAGTACCGTACCGGTACGATACGTGAAAATCGAGAAGAAATACCATCTCTAATCGAGACGTTATATGTGTATATTCGCTTCGCTTAACAGTAACACGGAAACCGTTTGAGCTGTTGAAAAAACTATCCACGCCTTCGTATTCGGTACCGAAAAAAGGTAAGATTTCTTTGGGAATAATTATTTGGAGGGAATATTTTTAAAGTCGAAATATTTAGTTATCTGTATTTGCCCCTACCATCGTAGAGAGCAAATTCGACGCCGATGTACAGAATGCACAGCTGAAATGTTTTCCAATTAGAGGACAAGATTCGTACCAGTATGATATGCGAAGGTCGCGAAGAACTTCTATAACCATGTGCGACGTTATATGTGTATATTCGCTTGGCTTAACGGTAACACGGGAACCGTTTGAGCGATTGTAAAAACAAACCGCACCTTTGTGTTCGGTATCAAAAGAGGGTAAGATTTCGTAGGGAACATTTATTTGTAGGCAATATTTTTAAAGTCGCAATATTTAGTTATATGGTTTTGCCCCCACCATCGTAGTTCGGAAATTCGACGCCGATGTCCAGAATGCATAGCAGAAATGTACTCCATTTAGAGTACGATTATCGTACAGGTACGTTACGCGAAAATCGCGAAGAAATACTATCTACAAGCGCGACCTTATATGTGTATATTCGCTTTTTTTAA
>NW_017102509.1:0-1487 GCF_001263275.1 Habropoda laboriosa
GCCGATGTCCAGAATGCACAGCAGAAATGTACTCCATTTAGAGTGCGAGTATCGTACCGGTACATTACGTCAAAATCACGAAGAAATACCATCTGCAAGCCCGACGTTGTATGTGTATATTCGCTTCGTTTAACTAACACGGCAACCGTGTGAGATATTGAAGAACCAATCACACCCTTATATTCGTGATCAAAAAATTTTAAGATTTGGTTGGTTACATTTAGCCGAAGGAATTATATTTAAAGTCGAAATATTTAATCATCTGTATTTTCCCCCACCATCGTAGTTCGAAAATTCGACGCCACGTCCAGAATGCATAGCGGAATCAAACACCATTATAGTAGGTGTATCGTACTGGTACGTTACATGAAAATCGCGATGAACTACAATAATCATGTGCGACGTTATATGTGTATATTCGCTTTGTTTAACGGTAACACCAGAACCGTTTGAGGTTTGAATAACTAAGCACAACTTTATATTCGTGGTCGAAAAATTGTAAGATTTATTGTATATATTTATCTGAAGGAATTATTTATAAAGTCGAAATAATTAGTTTTCTATGTTTGCCCCCACCATCGTAGAGAGAGAATTCGACGCCGATGTCCAGAATGCCTAGCAGAATCGTACTCGATTTAGAGTACGATTATCGTATCAGTACGTTGCGTGAAAATCGCGAAGGACTACTATCACCTAGTCGACGTTACATTCGTATATTCGTCGCTTCCATTATCATTAACACGGGAACCGTTTGAGCTATTGCAAAAACAAACCACTCCTTTGTATTCGGTACCAAAAAAAGGTAAGCTTTCGTTGGCCACATTTAGATATAGGAATTACTTTTATCGCCGAAATATTTAGTTAACTGTATTTGCCCCCACCATCGTACAGAGAAAATTCGACGCCGATATCCAGAATGCCTAGCAGAATCGTAATCGATTTAGAGTACGATTATCGTATCAGTACGTTGCGTGAAAATTGCGAAGGACTACTATCACCTAGTCTACGTTACATTTGTATATTCGCTTTGTTTAACGGTAACACGGGAACCGTTTGAGCTATTAAAAAAACAAACCACACATTTGTATTCGGTACCAAATAATGGTAGGGTTTCGTTGTTGGGTCACATTTAGTTTTAGCAATTATTTTTATGTTGAAATATTTATATTATCTGTATTTTCCTCCCACATCGTAGATAGAAAATATGGCGCCGGTGTCCAGAAAGCATGGCAGATCCGTACGCCATTTAGAGAATGTGAATCGTCCCAGTATTATATGCAAAGGTCGCGAAGAACTACAATAACCATGTGCGGCGTTACATGTGTATATTCGCTTCGTTTAACAGTAACACGGCAACCGTGTGAGCTATTGAAATATCAAACCCAAACTTTGTATTCGGTACCAAAAAAAGGTAAGATATCATTGGTCAGATTTAGTTTTAGGAATTATATTTAACGTCGAAATATTTAATTATCTGTATTTTCCCC
>NW_017102509.1:4782-5434 GCF_001263275.1 Habropoda laboriosa
GTGTTCGGTACCAAAAAAAGGTAAGATTTCGTTGGTCACATTTAGTTTTAGGAATTATTTTTAACGTCAAAATATTTAGTGATCTGTACATGCCCCCACCATCGTAGAGAGAAAATTAGACGCCGGCGTCCAGAATGCATAGCAGAACCGTGCGCCATTTAGAGGACGTGAATCGTCCCAGTATGATATGCGAATGTCGCGAAGTAATACTTTAACCATGTGCGACGTTATTAGTGTATATTCGCTTCGCTTGACAGTAAGACCGGAAACGTTTGAGCTTTGACTAACAAAGCACAACTTTGTATTCGGTATCTAAATATGGTAAGATTTCGTTGGTCACATTTAGATTTAGGAATTATTTTTAAAGTCGAAATATATAGTTATCTGTATTTGCCCCCGCCATCTAGAGAGAAAATAAGACGTCGATGTCCAGATTGCACAGCAGAAATGAACGCCATTTAGAGAACGAGTATCGTAACGGTATGTTACGTGAAAATAGCGAAGGAATACTACCTCCAAGAGCGACGTTATATGTGTATATTCGCTTCGTTTAACAGTAACGCCGGGACCGTTTGAGCATTAAATAACGTAGCTCACCTTTGTATTCGGTATCAAAAAATGGTAAAATTTCGTTGGTCACATTAAGTTGTAG
>NW_017102510.1:0-1408 GCF_001263275.1 Habropoda laboriosa
TTTAAATATAATTCCTTCACCTTAATGTATGCAACGAAATCTTACAATTTTTGATCCCGAATACAAATTTCTGCTTTGTTTTTTCAATACCTCAAACAGTTCCCGTGTTACTGTTAAACGAAACGAATATACAAATATAACGTCGGCTAGGTGATAGTAGTTCTTCGCGATTTTCACGTAACGTACCGGTACGATACTCGTACTCTAAATGGAGTATGATTCTGCTATGCATTCTGGACACCGGCATCGAATTTTCGAACTACTTTGGTGGGGGCAAATACAGATAAGTAAATATTTCGAATTTAAATATAATTCCTTCACCTTAATGTATGCAACGAAATCTTACCATTTTTTGAAACCGAATACAAATGTATGCATTGTTATTCAAAACTCAAAGAGTTCCGGTGTTACAGTTAAACGAAGCGAATATACACATACAACGTCGGGCTTGGAGATGGTATTTTTTCGCGACTTTCACATAATGTACCAGTACGATACTCGTACTCTAAATGGAGTATGATTCTGCTATGAATTCTGGACATCGGCGGCGAATTTTCGAACTACGGTATGGGGGAAATACAGATAATTAAATATTTCGACGGTAAAAATAATTCCTAAAACTAAATGTGAACAACGAAATCTTACCATTCTTTGATAGCGAATACAAAGGTGTGCTATGTTATTCAAGGCTCAAACCGGTTGCCGTGTTACTGTTAAACGAATCGAATACACAAATATAACGTCGGCTAGGTGATAGTTGTTCTTCGCGATTTTCACGTAACCTACAGTTACGATGCTCGTACTCAAAATAGAGTTTGATTCTGCTATGCATTCTGGGCGCCGCCGTCGAGTTTTCGAACTACGATGTGGAGGAAAACACAAATAATTAAATATTTCGTCGTTAGAAATAATTCCAACAAATAAATGTTCCCAACGAAATCTTACCTTTTTTTGGTACCGAATACAAAGGTGTGTTCTGTTTTTTCAATAGATCAAAAGGTCACGTGTTACTGTTGAACAAAACGAATATACACCTTTAACGTCGTGCTTGGAGATAGTATTTCTCGGCGATATTCACGTAACGGGTACGATACTCGTACTCTAAATGGACTACATTTCTGCTATGCATTCTGGTCATCGGCGTAGACTTTTCGAACTGCGATGATGGGGGCAAATACAGATAATTAAATATTTCGTCGTTAGAAATAATTCCATCAAATAAATATTCCCAATGAAATCTTACCTCTCTTTGATATCGAATTCAAGGGTGTGCGTGGTTCTTCAATATCTCACACGGTTGCCGTGTTACTGTTAAACGAAGGGAATATACACCTATAACGTCGGCTAGGCCGATAGTAGTTGTTCGCGACTTTCACATAACATACAGCGGCAAATATCGTACTCTAAA
>NW_017102510.1:5067-5813 GCF_001263275.1 Habropoda laboriosa
CGAATATAAGAACTACGATGGTGGGAGAAAATACAGATAATTAAATGTTTCGACGTAAATAATGATTCCAACAAATAAATGTTCCCAACGAAATCTTAGCTTTTTTGGTACCGAATACAAAGGTGTGGTTTGTTTTTTCAATAGCTCAAAGGCTGCCCTGTTACTGTTAAACGAAGCGAGTATTCGCATGTAACGCCGCACATGTTTATAGTCGTTCTTAGCGACCTTCGCATATCATACTGGGACGATTCACCTTCTCTAAATGGCGTACGGTTCTTCCATGCATTCTGGACGCCGGCATCGAATTTTCGAACTCCGATGTGAGGGAAAACACAAATAATAAAATATTTCCTCGTTAGATATAATTCCAACCAATAAATGACCCCAACGAAATCTTAGAATTTCTTGATCCCGAATATAGAGGTGTGCTTGGTTCTTATTCAAAGCTCAAACGGTTCCGTTCTTACTGTTAAACGAAGCGAATATTTACATATAACGTCGGCTAGGCGATAGTAGTTCTTCGCGACATGAACATAACGTACTGCGGCGATATTCGTACTCTATTGGTGTCTGATTCCGCTATGCATTCTGGACGTGGCATCGAATTTTCGAACTACGCTGGTGAGGGAAGATACAGATAATTAAATACTTCGACGTTAGTATAACTTCGTAATAGTAAATGGGACCAACGAAATCTTACCTTTTTTTGGTACCGAATACAAATTTGTGCTTTGTTATTCAAAGTT
>NW_017102511.1:0-978 GCF_001263275.1 Habropoda laboriosa
CCAGTATGATATGCGATGGTCGCGAAGAAGTAATATAACCTTGTGCGACGTTATATGTGTATATTCGCTTCGTTTAACAGTAACACGGGAACGGTTTGAGCTATTGAAAAAACAAACCACAGCTACGTTTTCGGTACCAAAAAAAGGTAAGATTTCATTGGTTACATTTAGCTGAAGGAATTATTTCTAACTACGAAATATTTAAATATTTGTGTCTTCCCCCACATCGCAGTTCGAAAATTCTACGCCGGCGACCAGAATGCATGGAAGAACCGTACGCCATTTAGAGAAGGGGAATCGTCCCAGTATGATATGCGATGGTTGCGTAGAACTACTATAACCATGTGCGACATTATATGTGTATATTCGCTTCCATTAACAGTAACACCGGAACCGTTTGAGCTATTGAAAAAATAAAGCACACCTTTGCATTCGGTACCAAACAAAGGTAAGATTTAGTTGGTAACATTTAGCTATAGTAACTATTTTTAACGTCGAAATATATAGTTATCTGTATTTGCCCCCACCATCGTAGAGAGAAAATTCGTTGCCGGCGACCAGAATGCATAGCAGAATCATACGCTATTTTGAGTACGAGTATCGTACCGGTACGTTACGTGAAAATCGCGAAGAAATAATATCTCCAAGCGCGACGGTGTATGTGTATATTCGCAACGTTTAACACTAACAACGGAACCGTTTGAGCACTCAATAACAAAGCACTCATTTGTATTCGTTACCCAAAAAGGTAAGATATTGTTGGTCACATTTAGTTTTATAAATTACTTTTAACGTCGAGATATTTAATTATCTGTATTCGCCCCCGCCATCGTAGTTCAAAAATTCGGAGCCATTGTCCAGAATGCATAGGAGAATCATACTCCATTTAGAGTACGGAGGACGAGAATTGTCTCCGTAAGATATGCGAAGGTCGCGAAGAACTACTATAACCAAGTGCGACGTTATATGTGTATATTC
>NW_017102512.1:0-1117 GCF_001263275.1 Habropoda laboriosa
ATTATCCGTCGAATGTAGAGGGAGAGCCACCGTTTGGTTGCCAATTGTTTATCACGTAGAGTCGGCCTACTTCCACGTAAAAAGAAAAAGAAAAATGTAGGGTCGATTCCACAAGTGTCAGTAAAATGTAGGGTCGATTCGACAAGTGTCAGTAAAATGTAGGGTCGGCCTACATCCACAGATGACATCCACACCTACATTTGACAAATCGATGTTAAAATTTGATGTTAAATGGAACTTTCATATCTACCATAGAATGTGAATAATTTTTCAAGGTATTTTATTCAGAAACGCGTACATAGTGTTCAATTTTCTATCTTAGGATTCACTTACTTTATCTTACGAACTACTTAAAGTTAAAAATTTCAACTGTGTGTGAGAATCAGAGTGTCGACGGGTACGCGTAGTTCTTAGCTTGGTATCCTTTTGCAAAAGTGAGAATTTTCTTTGGAAAAGGATACCAATTACCAGGTCCCACCACGAGGAGGTGACTACGCAAGGGACCCGACAAAAACAAGGGCCCTACTGGCAGCTCTCTATCTTCACAGATACGCGATTCTCATTCGTAGCAAAGGAGATAAGACACTTTATCAAAAATTCGTGTTCTTAACATAAATTTTTAAGGAGTGTCTTATATTTTATTTGAAATTGCAACGCTAATCATTTTGTCATAGTTAATTTAAAGATTGGAAAAACTAATAAGATGTTGAAAATGTAGATGGTATTTTATTAATTATGCTACGTATGAGTCGCGTATCTCTGTAAGAGAGCGCGCACATGGTATTCGGTACAATTTTTCTATCTTAGAATTAGTTGTTTTATTCGATTACTTAAAGTTAAAACGCACGCGTCCCACGACGTCCATCGGCGGATGAATAGAATATTTTCTATTGTCTTATGCTAACTTATTTTATCTTACGAATTACTTAAAGTTAAGACACTCGTTCACGCTCACTTCATACTCGGTACAGTTTTCGATCTTAGAATTAATTAAAGCTAACATGCGATAAAAAAGTACATTTTTCAAACATACAATAAAGTTCTGTAAGAAAAATATATTATTAAATTGCAATAGGAGGATAAATTGTTAGGATATCTTTCTTATATGAAATCGTAG
>NW_017102513.1:0-386 GCF_001263275.1 Habropoda laboriosa
AAATAATTCCAACAAATAAATGTTCCCAACGAAATCTTACCTTTTTTTGATACCGAAGACAAACGTGTGCTTTGTTATTCAAAGCTCAAACGGTTCCGGTCTTACGGTTAAACGAAGCGAATGTACACATATAACATCGGCTAGGCGATAGTAGTTCATCGCGACATTAACATAGCATGCTGCGGCGATATTCGTACTCCAATGGTATTTTATTCCACTATGCATTCTGGACGTGGCGTCGAATTTTCGAACTACAGATGTTGAGGGCAAATACAGATGATTACATATATCGACACTAAAAATAAATCCTTCAGCTATATGTATACAACGAAATATTATCATTTTTTGATACCGAATGCAAAGGTGAGCGTTGTTATTCAAACCTC
>NW_017102514.1:0-256 GCF_001263275.1 Habropoda laboriosa
TTTATATTCGTTAAAACACGTTTTACGTGGCGGAATATGCAAAATAAAGAGGAGACAGTCATTATGCAGTTGTGCAAAACGTCTTTGAAGCGAGAAAACTGCAGTATTACAGTTTATATTCGTTAAAACACGTTTTACATGGCGAAACATGCAAAATAATGAGTAGACAGTCATTTTGCAGTGCTGCAAAACTTCTTTGTAGCGAGAAAACTGCAGTATTACAGTTTATATTCCTTAAAACACGATTTACGTGGCA
>NW_017102515.1:0-528 GCF_001263275.1 Habropoda laboriosa
TCGATGGTGGGTGCAAATACAGATAATTAAATATATCGACTTTAAAAATGATTCCTACAACTGTATGTTACAAACGAAATCATACCTTTTTCTGGTACCGAATAAAAAGGTGTGGTTTGTTTTATCAATAGCTCAAACGGTTCCCGTGTAACTGTTAAACGAAGCGAATATACACATATAACGTAGCGAGAGGAGATAGTATTTCTTCGCGATTTTCACGTAGCGTACCGGTACGATACTCGTACTCAAAAGAGTGTTTGATTCTGCTATGCATTCTGGACATCGGCGTCGAATTTTCGAACTACTTTGGTGGGGGAATATACAGATAATTAAACATTTCGAATTTGAATATTTTTCCTTCAGCTTAATGTATCCAATGAAATCTTACAATTTTTCGACCCCGAATATAAAGGTGTGCTTGGTTATTCAAAGCTCAAACCGTTAAACCAAGCGAATATATACATGTAACGTCACGCTTAGAGATATTATTTCTCTGCGATTTTCACATAACATACCGGTACGGTACTC
>NW_017102516.1:0-503 GCF_001263275.1 Habropoda laboriosa
ATGTCAACCGCGACTTATAGGACTGTTACTTTATTTATTGCTACCTCTATATCTACAAAAAATAAATGAACAGTTATTACACTCGAAAATCATATATCAACCACTGTTTCCTGCTCCTGAGCCTTGCTGCATGTTAGTCTGTTTTTTTTTATAACAACGCGCTCGAGTTTCATAACATCCACTGTTTATTTGTTCTGTTAGACATGCATACCTTCGATTAAAGTATACGCCATCAACTAATTAATTGTTATTAACCACTGCAATGTCAACCACTGCTTTTACGCCTGTTACTTTATTTAATGCTTCTGCTTTATCAAAAAAAAACTAAATTATCCGTTATTGCACACGAATATCATATATCAACAACTGTTTCTTGCAACTGTGACCAGCATCAGGTTAGTCTTTTTTTTTTATAACAACGCGCTCGAGTGTCATAACAAACACTGTTAATTTGTATAATTAGTAATGCATACCATCGATTAAAGTATACGCCATCAATGAAT
>NW_017102517.1:0-522 GCF_001263275.1 Habropoda laboriosa
ACCAGTATGATTAGCGAAGGTCACGAAGAAATAGTATTTCCAAGCGCGACGTTATATGTGTATGTTCGCTCCGTTTAACAGTAACAGGGCAACGTTTGAGCTATTGAAATAACAAAGCACACCTTTGTATTCTGCAAAAAAAGGTAAGATTTCTTTGGTCACATTTAGTTTTAGCAATTATTTTTACGTCGAAATATTTAATTATCTGTATTTTCCGCCACTTCATAGTTCGAAAATTCGACGCCGGCGTCCAATATGCATAGCAGAACCGTACGCCATTTAGAGGAAGAGAATCGTCACGGTATGATTTGCGAAGGTCGCGCAGAACTACTATAACCATGTGCGACGTTATATGTGTTTATTCGCTTCGTTTAACGGTAACAACGGAAACGTTTGAAATTTGAATAACTGAGCATACCCTTGTATACGGTACCAAAAACAGATAAGATTTCTTGGGAGAATTTAATTGTTGGAATTATTTCTAACGACGACATATTTAATTATTTGTATTTTCCCCCACTT
>NW_017102518.1:0-583 GCF_001263275.1 Habropoda laboriosa
TTTGAGTCACTCAATCTGGCATTGGACCACTGGTGGAACCAAATTTCGAGGCTTGGAGGACTCGAATCTATCTGATGGAACTAAAATTCAAGGCTTAGAGGGTGCAAATGATTCACTGAGGGAATTTCAGACTCCATGGATCTGAGAGGAAGATGAGATGCAACCAAGTCCATGTTGCAGTGGTCAGCTGTGAGTTCTGTGAATGGTGAGTCGCATATTTCCTTTTTCTTTTCTTTTTATATTCATTATGTATTATTTCCAGTTCAGAAATTTAACCACTTTCTTCCAGAATATACACTCGTAATTTATTTATTTGCAATGAATAACCCAATTTACTGATTTTCAGAAGTTACAAATATTCCTTTAGCTAGAACAATACTTTTCTCAAAGTATCGACGATATATCAGAATTTATCGAAATTACAAAACGGAAATATATAATTGATGCGTAACCTATAGGTAACTGTGTAAAACAATTGTCACTGCTAATTATTATTCCACAATAGCCCATCATCGATCTGTTCCAATTTATAATAAAGCTTCTACAGTTTCCACGAACTATTTCGAATTTTAGTTCAATTAGA
>NW_017102519.1:0-240 GCF_001263275.1 Habropoda laboriosa
GGTATGTTACGTGAAAATCGCGATGTAATGCTATCTCCATGCCCGACGATATATGTGTATATTCGATTCGATTAACAGTAACACGTAAACCGTGTGAGCAATTGAAAAAACAAACCACAACTTTGTATTCGGTACCAAAAAACGGTAAGATTTGGTTTGTCACATTTAGTTTTAGGGATTATAATTAACATCGAAATATTGGATTATTTGTGTTTTCACCCACATCGTAGTTCGAAAATT
>NW_017102520.1:0-1528 GCF_001263275.1 Habropoda laboriosa
TTCTCTTTCCTCGCTGTAAAGACGTTTTGCAGTACTGCAATCGAGTGTTTTCTTTTGATTTTGGATGTTTCGCCACGTAAAACGTGTTCTAACGAATATAAACAATAATACTGCAGTTTTCCCGCGACAACCCACGTTTTGCAGTACTACATACGACTGTTCTCCTCTTTATTTTGCATATTCCGTCACGTAAAACGTGTTTTAACGAATATAAACTGAAATACTGCTCATTTCCCGCGACAGCGCACGCTTTGCAGTGCTACAAATGCCTGTTTTCCCTTTATTTTCCATGTTTCGCCACGTAAAACGGGTTGTAACGAATATAAACTTTTTAACGAATATAAACGGAAATACTGCTGTTCTCCCGCGACAAACCACGATTTTCAGGATTACAAACGACTGTTTTCTCTTTATTTTGTATGTTTCGCCACGTTAATCGTGTTTTAACGCATATAAACTGTAATACTGCTGTTTTCTCGCTACAAAGACGTTTTGCAGTACTGGAAAATGGCTGTTTCCTCTTTATTTTGCATATTCCGCCACGTAAAACGTGTTTTAACGAATATAAACTGAAATACTGCTCTATTCTCGCGACAAACCGCGTTTTGCAGTACTACAAACGCCTGTTTTCCCTTTATTTTGCATGTTTCGCGACGTAAATCGTGTTTTAACGAATATAAACGGAAATACTGTTGTTCTCCCGCGACAAACCACGTTTTTCAGTTCTGCAGACGACTGTTTTCTCTTTATTTTGCATGTTTCGCGACGTAAGTCGTGTTTTAACGAATATAAACGGAAATACTGCTGTTCTCCCGCGACAAACCACGTTTTTCAGTACTACAAACGACTGTTTTCCCTTTATTTTGTATGTTTCGCCACGTTGATCGTGTTTTAACGCATATAAACTGTAATACTGCTGTTTTCTCGCTACAATGACGTTTTGCAGGTACAGCAATGGACTGTTTCCTTTTTATTTCTTTTGATTTTGTATGTTTCGCCACGTAAAACGTGTTTTAACGAACATAAACGGTAATACTGCTGTTTTCCCGCGACAACCCACGTTTTGCAGTCCTACGAACGACTGATTACTCTTTATTTTCCATGTTTCGCCACGTAAATCGTGTTTTAACGAATATAAATTGTAATACTGCTTTTTTCTCGCTACAAAGACGTTTTGCAGTACTACAAACGACTGTTTTCTCTTTATTTTGCATATTCCGCTACGTTAATCGTGTTTTAACAAATTTAAACTGAAATATTGCTGTATTCTCGCGACAACCCACGTTTTGCAGAACTACAAACGACTGATTTCTCTTTATTTTCCATGTTTCGCCAAGTAAAACGAGTTCTAAGGAATATAAACTGAAATATTGCTGTTTTCCCGCGACAACTCATGTTTTGCAGTATTACAAACGACTGGTTTCTCTTTATTTTCCATGTTTCGCCACGTAAACCGTGTTTTAAAGAATATAAATTGTAATACTACTGTTTCTTCGCTGTAAAGACGTTTTGCAGTTCTGCAAAATGA
>NW_017102521.1:0-1005 GCF_001263275.1 Habropoda laboriosa
CCTTTTTCCTTCCACCGTAACGTTTCCCTCCGCTCCTATCCTTTCGCTGTTCTCGCATTCCATTTCCATATTCCCCTCCATGTTCAACTCACTTTCCATCCTAATCCTATTTTGCGTCCACTCTTGGACCTGTCTTTCCCCCTCCCGCCATGCTTTAATTAATTCTTGGTTTAGAATTCTACTGAAACCCCTACTATCTCCAATCCTTCCTATTAAGTTCTGTATCTTCACTGGCCCTCCCATTAGCACCTCCATTACTTCCTTAATTTCTACCTCCTCTTCTTTCATTATTTCCCATACTTCCCTCTCCATCCTCATAATTTCCCCGTCTGCCTCCTGTCTTTTTTCCTTACTAATATTTCCGCTACTTTTATATATCTCTCCTATCTTTTCTGTCAGTGCCAAATTCTCCTCCAAGACTTTCCGCTGTTCCCTTCTCATCCTGTCATTCTTACCATTTCCTTCGTTACTTCCTTCCTTCTCCTTCCCCCAGCCCCTGTGTTTGTTTTTTTTAGGTTAAAAAATAGATCCATACTTGGTCCCACGATTGGGGTCGGTCAGAAGAGTCCACCCAGGCAGAGCCGCCCTTGCCTGGGTAAGGCTATTACACCCCGGGGTGCGCCCGTTCCCCGGGGGTGGACACTAACGACTGATGCTCTCACCAGCCACGCTGCAGTGTGCAAGACTGCAACGCGCCCTCCTCACCACGTACCGCAGCTTGGGGCTACGGATTTTGGAAGAGGTTGTCTCCCCTTGAGCCAGCCGGTTGCGGCAAGCCCCTCGTTTCTGCGAAACATGACCACAGGTTTACGGTATAGGACCTCCTCCATGCCTCGGTCTTGGCCCTCCTGATGGCGCGCCGAAGGGACTCCACCTTTTCGCGGTAGAGTCTCCACAGCGTCGCATCTCTTGCCTCGTCGCGGATCCTCCTTCGGCGGCCTCTGGCGCCGGGCAGCAACGCAATCCTTTCGCATTTCCGCGATCTCGCCCGACCACCAGTACACC
>NW_017102521.1:1037-2757 GCF_001263275.1 Habropoda laboriosa
GGACCGCATCGCACCCCGGAACCACTCCGCCTCCCCCTCCATATCCGCGACGGGCCCAGCCGGAACTTCCGGCCAGGCCACGGCTAGAGAGGCCGCAACCAGGGCGTCCTCGTCCAGGCGCTTGTGCGCCCATCTTCGCTGTGGTGGTGTAAACGGGGGTGTGGGGTGTGGGCTCTGGAGACGCTAAACAGGATGTACCGGTGATCGGATAGCGTCTCCACCTCTTCCTCGACCGTCCACCCCGACACGCAGCGCGCGGCCAGATGTGAGGCCCAGGTCAAATCGACAATGGACCGCCCCCGGAACCGGACGCAGGTATGGGCCGAATCCCGATTGATAAGCTGGAGGTCTAGCCCCGCCGCCCTGTCTGCCACCGCCAGACTCCTCGCGTTGGACGTGGGGGACGCCCACATCTCGTGGTGGGCGTTGAAGTCCTCCAGGACCAGTACCGGACGGGGTGCAATGCGGGAGACTAAGTCCCGCAATCCGTCCAAGCACTCCTCGTATTCTGTGAAGGGCCAGCTGGGCGGGGCATACACCCCCACCACCGCAAAGCTTCCCCACTCAACAGCAACGAATCTCCGCCCAGCAGCCAATGCTCTGATTGGCGGGGACCGCGCCTGTCTCCCTGCTGCGATGGCCACGGATCCCCCCGGATCCCCGATTCAACGCGGATCCATGTCGGGGACCTTTTAGGTCTACGCGACCACCGCGAGGTCCATCCCCCACTCGGCCAGGGTTTGGAGTAACAAATCCTGTGCCCTGGCCGAGTGGTTGAGATTTTCTTGCAGCACTCTGAAGGTGCTGCCTTTTCAATGAGCTCCTCCCCGCCTGTTAATAACTTGTGGGAGGAGTCCCTGCGACCGGGATCGCGGGCTCCTCGGCTGTCGCCGCCTTCATCACCACAGCCGCAGCAACAGGAGTCGCTGCGGGCCGGGTTGGGGCGGGGGGCGTGACCGTTACAGATGCCACCTTCCCCCCGCCCTTCCTCTTCTTGCTCACCTGGGCGCACGCCTTGCTGCCCAGGCGGTGTCCCGATGGCCCCCCCATGTCCGAACAGAGGGGACATTTTGGGGAGGCCGCGGGCCACGCAGCTGCCCGGTGACCGCATTCTCCGCAGTTATAGCATCTGCCACTCCGGTCAACCGGACAGCTGCAGAACTGATCCAGGCCCCTGCTGCATGCATTTGTAACATTGCATGGGGCGGGGCTGCAATGCCCCCACGCGGGCTGAAGACCAGCCCACTTGGAGCCGCCCAGAAGAATCTATCTTCCGGGCGGCCGTGAGGGGGCAGTGCACCCAGCACGCCCTTATCCGGTAGGGGGAGAATCCTATCTCCCCCACCAAAACTTCCCCTTCTGGGCACTGCCCTGCGTTGGCGACAGCCGCTGTCACCTCTTTCGAGGTGACGCTGTCGTCTAGCCCAGACAGCGGGACTTCCTGTTTTTTGGAGGGGCGGGCTATTTTAATACTCGACCCTCGAACCAACTCCACCATCTTCGCCGCCAGGACGTCGGCATTGGCGGCCCCGCCCTCCCCAGGTATCTCGACTATCAAGGTCCCGGTTATTGCCCTCCGGGGCCTGATTCCCTCAGTGTCCAGGTCGGCGTGTTTTATCTTGGCTTTCGCTTCGGACATAACCTCGCCGACCTTCCTCTGAGCCCCGGGGAGAGCGGTGATGACGACAGCCGCAGTCCTTGGCGGCCTCGGTGGGCGGAC
>NW_017102521.1:2945-4625 GCF_001263275.1 Habropoda laboriosa
CGTCTTCTTCTTCTTGTTCTCCTCCTTCTTCCTCTTCTCTTCTGCAGAAGAAGAAGAAGTAGTGGGAGGCGGTTTAACCACCCCATCACTTTTCACCTCCCTAACAGTCTCCCTGGAGGAGGGTGGGGACGCCCCGTTTGGGCGCAGTTCATCACGGAGGGCTGCCATCTTTGCTTCCACAATGGTGGCCACCGCCTGTTGCAGCCTCTCCTCTCGGCTGTCATCAGCGACGGGAGGGGGAGGCACATCCTCCTTCTCGTCTCCGATAGGAGACGGCTCCACCGCCCTTCGCTTGAGGTCCCTCTTTCGCAGAGACCTCCTGACTGTAGGTTCAGGTAGGGGCTCCGCCGGGGCCGCCACCCTCTCCACCGCCATGGCCACGGTGACCTGCTCCATGGCCTTGATGTGGCGTGGTGTTGTCGTGGCTATTCCCACCTTCTTTGTGGCGGGGGCCTTCTTAAGGGCGTCGAGTTTCCGCCCCTGCCCCGCAATTACCTCCGCCAGGCGTCCCACTTGCGCCGTTAGATCCTCCACCTGCTTCCTGAGGGCCTGGTTCTCCCTCTCCAGGACTGATTCTGGAGTTGCAGTGCTCTTCCCCAAGTGCCTGGGGTGCGTCCGGAACAAAATGGACGCCTCCTTTAAGGCCCTGATTAACGGGCCCTGCAATTTGCCGCTCTTGCCGGCAACCTTCGTTGCAGGCCTCGAGAATTTCGACCTGCAGTCTGCTGTGCTTATCATTCTGGCGCGCTCAGCCACGTCCTCCTCCACCTGCAGCCACTTTTTGGATTTCGCCGGGGGATCGACATTGGGGTCGAATACGTCCAGCTGTGCCCTCAGATTCAACTGCCGCTCAAGGAGTTCATTATATCGCTCCATTTCAATGTTTCAAAGTATAAACTCTCCCGTCGCACAGGGCCTGCCTCTCTTCCTGACAGAAGAGACAGGGGGATTTTTCATGTCCCCGGACATACTCCTGTATGCCTTAACTGGAGGCCCAGGCGACGACCGTTCTGCGCTCTCCTCATCGCTGCTGCTTATTGGCAGCTCCGCCTCGAGAGGTGTTGGCGGTTTAGTCCCAGCTACTCCTTTCGCGCTAAGCCTGCCTCTTCGGACGGTGCTCCTGGAGCTCCTGCTATTTAAGGACTCCTGCGTCGATTCCATCCAGGCCTGAACACTGACCGAATTTCTGCCACCAGCGGATGTGCCAGAGGTGGACGCCTGGCAAATACCGCCTCCAACCGGTACGGATGTATGTGACGCAGTAGCGGTGTATGACACGCTCGCCACCCGTCTCCCGTCTCTGCGACCAGGTTTGTCGACATTGTTAGCTACGCGGCCGCCACTGCCGCCCTCCCCCTCCACTCCTCCCGCCTGTTTCAATAGGGTTTTTGTTTGTGTTAGTTTAGACATTGTGTGGCAGAATAGTTACACATCGGGTTCGCCCATCATGGGACCCCACCGCAGTGGGGGTACTATGCCCCGGAATAGTAGACCCTAGTTAAATGTGTCGAAGCTCGAGAAGCGGGCATGTCGGGAGGTCAATCGTATCGACACCTGGTGGTTCTAAGAAAAGATGTTACTGGATAGGCCAGCGCCATAATGATGTTAAAGGTTTTACGTCACCCCTATCGAGTGGGCGCCGCCGAATCCGATCCGATGACTCACCCAAACCTCGGGGTA
>NW_017102521.1:4636-28297 GCF_001263275.1 Habropoda laboriosa
GCAGCGTAGAGTATGAGGAAATACTGACCAGGTAATCCTCCGCATTCTGCGTCCGGCTAACCCGGTTTCAATCCTGACATAGGCCCCAGAGAGTGCCTGGGGAGCTGTTCTTCCACGTTGAACATAGCCATTCACGGGACCTTTGCCGTACTTGTCGGACTTACGTTCACCATTATTACTAGGCCACAGGTCAGGTACTAACGTCACCCAGACACCCCCGGTCGGGGGGTTACTTACTCCTCTCCCCCGTGGTTAGTATGCCAGGAATATCCACCGAGCACCGGCCGCTGCCCATTCATACGTTCACATTCACACCGTTATTACTCACCTCGTTCGCCCTCTTTCCCGCCTTTTCAGCCAGGAAGATGTCCAGGAGCCCCGCGTGGAGGTGAAGTTAGTGGATTTAGCCGAATCGGGCCCGCCGACTTCGCCGAAGTTCGTCGCCCTGGGCCTTGCCGAAAGACGAGTTCTGCTTTGACGAACATCAACTCCGTCGTGGTGTCGTGCCAGTGGCCGTCCAGCATTCCCCCGTCTCACCGCCGGACTTCCCACCGCCGTTGACGCCGCCCCTCGGGACGACCCCAACGCCAGCAAGAGCCAGCTCATCAGGGTTCAACCGGACCACCAACTAACCACCAACTAGCACGTCCCTCTTCAGCCTTGTGCTGTTATCCCTCCAGACTTACAAGGGAACTTCGGTAACCCGAAAATTCCGATTTTTTTGAAACTTTGTGGGTTTGTAGGGGACCTCAAGAGAAGTACCAGCTTTTAACATATACATATGTTGCTGCGTCTGTTACAAGCTGTAACACTCTGTTTTCACCTCCAGTTGACCATAAGAGCTGTATTCCCGAATTTACAAATCGAGCAATGTTTGCACGATTTACTTGTTCCAGTTGTTTACAAGCCAGCAAGTAGGGTATTGGTGCTTCATTTTCGCATAGCTTTCCCACAATCAGTGTTTTCGCCCGCGTCAGCGACGAGACTCGCGTTGTCGGATCGTGGTCTCGTAGAAGTCGTAAATTTCCACCGCGGTTTTCACCGCGCCGCGGATTAGGCGTTCTTGACGAATTGTTTGAGAGGCCAGGACAATTTTGATGCACTGGGTTAACACTTAACTAACAATATGTATTTACTCTTGCATTACAAAGTTAACAATAAAAGTGATTGACTCGAGACCGTATGGTATGTGTTCTTGATACTCCTGTTGAGTATCTTCTGTTTATTCGAAGTGGACTGTTTGGTGGTTTGACTTAAACTCTCCTCTCCAGTTTTTTTTCCATAAGGAGGAAGATTTCGCCGATTGGCTGTTGGTACTAGCCAATTATATTTTTCCCTAATTGCCATCGACCTATCCGTGTGTCCGCAACACGCTCCGTGTGGGCTAGGCGATGACAAGAGGGGGTGAAGGTCAGCAAAAGTTTATACATTTGAAACCATAACGGGAATTTTCACCAGACCTGGGACTCGCGGCGTGCCCAGGTAGGGGCTGCCGGGCCTCTGTCCGGAAGCCCTTTAGAAACTCACGTTTTATGACACGTACCATCATCTGTTGAGGTCGTAAACGACGTTTAGGCAAACAAACTATTCTTTAAGGGATTAACGAATAAAGATACATTCTCAAAAACAGCATTCTAGCTTGTAGGTCATGAAACGTACTAGCAATCTGCACGCCGGATGGTTTCTTCCTTTGTCCAGATTGCTAGCCGCTATGGAACAAATGCTTAACCCCAGTGAAAAATAAAACCGGCGGGTTTCTAAGAATATTCTGCGGGTGGTCCGCGGAACAATCACATTTGCAGTATAACGCCCTGTGCTGTCCGTTGTTTCTTCTACGGATATCCAGACATAATTTTCATCAATATTATTTCGAATATTTTCTAGTGTTAAGTCGTAACAATCATGTAGGTAATTTTTTCGAAGTGTGGATTCGTCGGGGATATCTCAGTTGGTATATTTTTTTAAGAAACTTCTCCACACTGCATTATCCAGACATCGCCAGGGCATGTTAATAGCAACCATAGCCTGGCACATGTCTGCATAAAATTGATTTTTTTTTTTATTGGATGCGTTTACTTGCGTACTGGTAGTTGCTAATGCAGTATTGGTTTCTGTAATATTCCTCCTATGCACAGCTGTATTTGCATGCTGCGTTAACTGTGACTTTTTTTTACATTTAATCTTAATAGCAAAATATAGGATACGTTAGATTAATAATATTTTACTTAAATTAAAAGAAATAATTACCGAGTACACCTTTGGAAAGATGTCAACCTCTTTATCGCATGTTTTACAATAAATGGCTTGTCCATTATTAACGAAACTGATATTCGCTACTGCAGCAATCCAATTGTTCAAAATTGTACGGCTAGAAGTTTTTGCTTTAGGCGTCGTGTTCACTTTTATAATTTACGTTGTAAATTTTATCTTGAGATCTTCACTGATTCTGACGGGTACAATTCACGTTATGTTGTCACTTCACTGGTTGCCAATCACGCTATGCCATACATTCAGTATTGTGTTTATGTTTCCCAAGGATGGCTTGGCAATGTATGTGATCTTAGATCACTGTTGAGTATCAATAATACACTATTTAGATACTTACAAATGTTATCGCGTAAGAGCTTGAGGTGGGCGAGGAAAGCCGTTGCACTGGTTTCACCTCAATTTATTAAAATCTAAATGCGATGGTCGGCGTACAGTTCGCCCGGAATAATACAATTGTTTTGTTCGTTAATTGTCCCGACGGCAGCGGTTCGTCGCGATGGTCGGTAAAGGAAAAACTGTCTCGAGGTGTAGGCGTACTGGGTTTTTATATTGTTAGGACAGGGAGACAGGAGTAGCGATAGATAAAGATAGAAGCGGAAAATTCGTAGAAAGCGGGGCCGTTCATCCTCGTGCGAATCTGAATGCCACATGTGCGCTTCTTAGGCTACTCGAGGACGAAGGCAAGTCTTAATCTGGAGAGAGACAAAAGAACGAAAACTAAAATCTGATGGAGTTAGAAAAGAGAAAGATCGCGTGGAAGAATAGAACAAGGTTCGGTAAGGGCTTGTCGGCAGCGACGTACCCGCCACAAGCTCAATGATGGATATAACGTATTTTCCGAAATGAAATACATATGCTGTTACATATGAATGGAATATGCAATAAAATTAGTGCATATGTCGTTTAAGCGAAATGTGCAAAACATATGCATTATGCAAAATACTCAAAATAAAAAATACATTTTCGGTATATACATATGAATGACGTAATAAACTTCTATCCAAGTTCCACATCTTTCTCTTCTTCCATCAAAAATATGCATTTGCATAAACATCCGCAGTCTAGTTATTACTGTTGATTATATTTGAAATTAGAACATGTTAGATGGAAAAAGTAATATTACATTTGACATTCAGTTCGACAAACGCTTCGTCGATATTTAAAAGAACATATATTTTCCGATAAATGGGCTTATCACGGAATACGGAGAAAATGATACAGAATGTATATATACAGGATGACTCAACTAAATGGGATCATCTATGTCGTGTACTTGCGTTGGTTTGAGTTATGTTTCAAACTTGGATCACGAGAGAAAAATCGGACTGTTTTCTAACGAGGTCTGAAGCGATCCCGGAATACCCTTTCTCCAACGTTATAATATAAACGACTTGATTATGCGTTCAGCGCTCGGACTGACTCAATACTTGGTTGTTTAACGTTCAGAATGATACTGATTCGAAATTCAGAGGAAGTCACGCATCTCAGCTACTGAGGGCGGAGTTTAATTTTGGAAGTGAAAAATGGGAGAAATAAGAACATTAAGTATTGGTCGTAGGGTGTGGTGGTGGGAAGTGGTGGTAGAAGGTGGTGGTAGAAGGATGAGGTGTCGGGGTTTTGGGGAATTCCGAAAAAAAGGAGATAGGACATGAGAGAAGGAAGACACTAGTTCAGTAATTGGAAAATCGGGACAATGGTTAATAAACTGAGTTCTGGTGGTGAAATTACCGAGGGTACGCGCTTAATAACGGCCCCGGCTAATCCTATGGGTCGCGGATTCTTCAGGCTCGTCTTACAATTTCCTTAAGCTATAAAAATAAAAGGAGAAAGGCTCGATGCGAAAATAGACGAAAAAAAATGTTCGGTACGGAACAATCTAAATATCTGCCTTATTTGTTGTTGTATGTAAAAACTTCTCAGGACAAAATTACGCTATTTCAGGGGTGCTTTGCTATTTCATGCAATCGTAGAAACTGTTTTTTCTCAAGATCATTTTTTTACGAAATTTCAAGGTCATTGCTATTTTTTTAAATGGAATCTTATACAGGGTGTTTCGTACAGAGTGTAACACCCGGAAATGGGGAGTTGCTGGGGTGACTCTGAACAACTTTTTTCTTTACCAAAATGTTGGTTGAAGCTTCGTTTTTGAATTATTAACGAAAAACACTGGTCAATCAGAGCGCGCGTAGAGCCCGCGTTCAACCACGGGAGCGCTGACTCTCACCCGCGCACGATCGTGAACAAACGCGTACGCGACTTTTCGGTTCTCGGTCGCTGTTACAAAAATGTGACTTTGCACCGCTATTTTTATAAGGCTTAAAGACAGTTTCTTGCCGTCATTCTGATGTTTGTATAACAATACATACCTAACGGCAATGCGAAAAATGTGCGGCCGGCAAAGTGTTAAATTAAGAATAATGTGGAATTATTCGTTATTCGTGAATAACAAATAAGTCGTTTAATATCTGTGTTCGATACTTTTATTCGTTATTCGAAAGGAATAAAGTGTTTTATTACTTATGAAAAACTTACCCATTCATCCATGAATTAATAATCTGCTTCGACGGAAGTGGGTTACGGCTGGGTCGGTGAACTCACTTCACCGCACGATCACATTCACTTGCCACTGGGAAATGTGGGGATATTTAAGAACGATTTATTATTGCTACGTTTAAAAAATATATAAAACATTTCGTAATATTCTGCGTTTGTACGATACATGTTTCTCTTACGGTTGGCAGAAAGACTGCCAGCTTAAGCGTTTCCTGAATCCTAGATGGAAGGAATATTTTTACAATAGAACAGAGCAGAAATGTTTATTATTGGCAAGTGTAGCGGCCGCCGCCAAAGGACGTCGATAGAAAACGTCGAACGCGTCCTGGGTGCATTCCTCGGCGCCGTTCTACCGAAACGAGATAGGACCTCGCCAAACGTCGTGTGGCCCGCGAGGAAAATGGGGATAAAAGAGTGTGTCGCGCAGTGTTCGACATTTTCTATGGATGTCCTTTATCGGTGTCATTTTTTATTCTTTGGTCTTTCGACTATATCTCACGTATCATTCCTTAAAAAACTTTGGAATTCGCTAGCAATTGCATCACACCATTCACTTTTCTTTTCCCCTTCAATTACTTGATGCAGATCTATTTCTGCATAATTTACATTAGTATCTTCAATCGTTTCATCGTCATCATTGTCCACTTCACACATATTTTCAGCTCTCGTCGTTCTGTATGACTTCTTCGGCCTTCTTGGTCTACCGGTACGAAGTATCCTCGGTCTTCCTGGTAACCGTCTCTCATAATTTTCACTTTCTTCATTATCGTTAGTTCCTTGACTTTCACTTGGCCCATCATTGATTGGAAGTACTATACCTATTCCTCAATAGCAATTTCATTCTGTTTTGTTCTTACGGGTTCATCCAACTTATTCGTGAACTTTATATCTCGTGACACGATGACTTTTCCCATCTATGGAATGTACACTCTGTATCCCTTTGCCTGCTCTGAATATCCTACTAGGAAACCTTCTTTCGATCTTACATCCATTTTTCCTCTTGAGATAGTTTTATTCACTACGTATGCCTTTGAGCCAAATACCCGAAAATAATTTATTTTGACCTTTCTGTCAAACCACAACTCATATGGTATTTTTCCATCTAACGAGCTTGTAGGGTATTTGTTTCTAATGTGATTGGCCATCATCACTGCCTCTGCCCAGAAACAGTCTGTTATTCCAGATTTTATCATCATACACCTTGCCATGTCCAATAGGGTTCTATTCTTCCTCTCAGCTACCACATTCTGCTGTGGCGTGTATGGAGCAGATAATCTTCTTTGGATTCCATAGTCATTTAAGAATTTGTCAAATTGATTATTGCAAAACTCTTTTCCGTTGTGCGTTTGTAAATATTTTATTCTTTTTCCACATATGTTTTCCACTGCCATTTTATATTCTTTGAGCTTTTCAAACACATCACTTTTATTTTTCAGAGGATATACTGTGCAATATCTAGAATAGTCATCAATAAATGTGTAAAAATATCTTGCACCTCCCATTGATTGTACTCTGAATGGACCACATATATATGTCACTATGGATTATCTCCAGCTTTTTCTTGGCCCTTTCATGTGTTGACTTAAACGTTAATCTTGTCTTTTTGCCCAGGCACATATTCGATACTCCAAGCTTTTATTGCTGGCTCTTGTATCTATATTCACATGTTTCAACACACGTATTAAGTCCTTTTCATTCAGATGATCCATCCGTTCATGCCATAGTTGCAATCTTATATTTTTCTCATCAATCTTCTGAGCAATGTTCATTTCCTGTTGTTTTATGTAGTATAGGTTACCAATCCTATTCGCTACCAATTTCACATTTCCCTGTGGGTCTTTTACAATGGCAATGTTTTTCTTGAAAACTATTTTATTGTTTTTATCCACAATTTTTGTCATTAACACCGATTAGGTACCAGTAGTGTGTTCTCTAAATTTATAGTTTTTTCACTATCTTGATCCATCACTTTTACTCTGACTCTTCCTTTGCCTTTAACACTTGTGGAATTTTTGTCAGCTAAATTCAGGCTCTCATTTATCGGCTCCATCTCTTGGAACAATTTTATGTCTTTACATAGGTGGGCAGTACAGCCACTGTCCAAGCACCACTGTTCTTCCAGGTTTTCTTCAATTTTCGTGTTTGCTACTGCTGAAAAGTATGTTTCCTCAACCATTTTGGCATTTCCCTCGTCGTTCGCATTAGTTTTACTTTCCATTGGCCCAATTTTTGAATAACATTTTGCAGCGATATGCCCCTTTTTGTTACATTTAAAATATACCATATAGTTTGATTTATTTCTATTTGGGTTTCTTGTGTAGTTATTGCTGCTTTTGTTTTCTTTGAAATTCTTTCGACTGGGGAAATTCTGTCTACCATTTCGGTTGCCTTTTTCCTTTGGCCACATTGCATTTGAACTTTCACTAGGTACTGCAACTCTGCTTTCTTGCATGACTCTCTCCCAGGATTTTTACTTTTAACGCTTCCTTTTATATCTCCCTGGTAGGCTGTAGAGCAACATAATCGACAACAGGTCTGCATTTATTTCCATGTTCATTTCTTCCAGTTTGTCCACCGCATTGAAAAACTTATTGATGTGTTATCTGACATCATCCCTTTCCTGCATTTTTTGTAATGTTAGCTGCTTCAAAAGCGTTGCTTTTCTCGCGGGTGCCTTTGAAGCATATATGGGCTCTAGCTTCAACCATGTCTCACGTGCCGTTTCACATCCCTTTAACTGTTTTAATTCACTTGGTGCAATACTTAGTATCAAATCTGATTTGGCTTTTCTATCTTCGGTTACCTATTTATTATAGGCTGCTACCGACACTGCGTCACCTTCTGTGACTTCTGGTTCCACTTTTTCACCAGACACATATTGACATAAATCATTTTTCACAAAGGCCTCCACTTGCATGCGCCACGTATCATAATTATTTTTGTTTAGGGCCTCAACTCTTGCCAAATTGAGACTCATCTTGATTTTACATGCACGTGGTTAATCTCAATTCTTCCTTAAAATTTTCTTCCCTTTAGTTACTTATCCATTTCTTATTATTTCTTTCTTCTGGGCCCATAACCTGATAAAATAATGGTTTGCTATTCAGGCACCGCATGTAAGAAATAGTAAGGTATTTCGAGTGGTAAGCAGTGATGGAATCGATACTAATACTATTGGTGATAGTCAATAAATTCGATACCAAAGTACTCAATAGGAAGTATCGATATCTAGTTAAATTTAAGTATTTGGTATCAATTTTCGATACTGATACTTGTTGAATCGATATCTAATTGAAAAGTACTTACATCGAATCGATACCCCTTTGATACCTCATGAAAGTATCGATACTTGTTCGATACTTCTATGAAAGTATCGATATCCGTTCGATATTTCTATGGAAGTATCGATACCTATTTGGTATTTCTACAAATGTTTTGATATTCGTTTGATACTTTATGAATGCATCGATACCTGCAGATACTACTAAACTTTTGAAATTATAGATATTCATTCGATACTTCACCGAAACACAGGGTGGTAAAAAAAAGGGTGCATAACTTAAAGAGCCTATAATACTCACTGAATTCTTTTGATGTAAAATCAACTTTTATTTTTCATTAGCTTTCGATATCGTAAGTGAGTCTCTTCGCGACGCATTCAATATACATACATACTTCATAGACGCAAACGTAGTCCAAATCTTCATGTTTGCAAATGTTCGATACACTGTGGCACTCTATTTATGAAATGCTTAGTAGATTAAGAGAGCAATAACAGGCAATAGTATTAGTACTGTCGTCTTTAAAAATTAATTTTGATAAATTACTGGATATCGAGTGGGAGATTATACCAAAAATTTTACCTATTTTAAAACCGTTTCTTTTTGCGACCGAAGAAATTAGCGCGGAGAGAAATGTAACAATTTCAAAAGTTATTTTGATTAAAAACCAATTGATTAGTTTTCTAAATAGTATTCCCGAGGGAAATAGTATTCACGGACAGCTCCGTACGGAACTCCTATTTCAATTAAATAAATATTTTAGTGACATTGAAATAAATGAGACCTATGCTATTGCTACATTGTCAGACCTACGCTTTCGTGAATTATCTGTCTCAAACGATGCATATTTCACAATATCACGAAATAATTTAAGAAGGATAGCAAATGTTGCTGATCAACATTCCCGTTTTGTGTCTCCAACATCAATGTTCGAAGTGAATTCTGAAACGATCTCCGAAACGACGACGATCGAAGAAGAACGTGAAACAAGTTTTTAGACTACCTTTGATAATTACGTGGCAGTGAAAAATAGTAGTCTCTGTACAAAATAGTATTCACTTAGAATTGGATAATTATTTAAAAGAACCTCTTTTGGGAAGAAAACTAGACCACTGATACAAGAGAATGTCAATTTTTGCTAGAAAATATTTTTGTATAATAGCAACGTCAGTGCCGGCGGAACGCGTATTCTCAAAAGCCGGAAAATTAATAAGTAAACAGAGAAACAGACTGAAAGACACTACTGTTGACAAAATATTATTTCTTAGTAGTTTGTTATAATATCTAATTTTGTTGATATTCAATGTAATATATTACTTAAGAATAAATAAATTAAGATTAATGAATTATGGGTTATTGAATGCTGTAACTTCCTTGATTTAGATATTCCTCTCAAGAATAGGGTTTGATGAACAATATAGAACAAAACTTTAGTATTATTTGTATCTTTTAGAGATGAAAATAAGCATATTATTTAATCTAATATTATTACCATTATTAATTTAACTGTTTCAAATATCAGATAAATATAAACTTTTCGGTGAAATGTTAAATGATTACAGTAAAAGTTCTGTAAGAGTTCTTTGGGATCTGTACTAGAACGGTTCATGGTCTATCCCTACCACGAGGGGGGACCACCCTTGAACCAGGCAAGCGACTAATTGGACACGGCCGCGGCATCTCTTTATCGCATTCGGCGTCGGCATATCCGTGAGACAATACTAACAAAACTACAAAAGTTTGTTATTTTCAATTTTTCGTTAATAAAAATTTCATCAAAATATTGGTGAGATTTTCCTGATTAAAATGATACCAAACACGATATTGTTACAAAACTTGGTTGTGTCGATTGGGGCTTGTGAATCTTCCTTTGCCCGCTACGTTCATTTTTCACTGTTTACATCACAGAATGTAACACCATTTCTCATAACTGTGCCAAAAGGGAACCGTTATCCAGAATTAGAACTGAACCTATCCGGTTATTCTCGAATGGGACTCTTCTACACGATAACTGTTCGTAAGCGGCATTGCCTTTGATCAATTATCGGATAGGAAGAAACGATTTTTGATCTTTGACGAGTTTAAAGGACACATAAGAATACACATAGGAGTTGTTATACTAACGTTTACACTACTCATGACTCTTCACAAGCAGTTCGCAAGCAATTTGCGAACAATTATAATTTACTAATACGTTAAAAATTTTAGTGATACTATTTTTTGCAAATAATATAACAACGTATGTGAACTTTTTGTGTTTGTATTATTTTTTGGGAAATGAAGATGACATTCAATTTTTTAAATAGAATTTAAATCCTATTCTATGTTGACTAGTAAATCCGTTAACATTCTCTATAATCATAAATAGGTGCAAGTTGTAGTTTTGTAATTTTTTGTTAGTTTCATTAATTTTAGTAATTCTTTTGAATTTTTTGACCTTTTGTAATTTTTTAATTTTGTATAACTTTGTAATATCCTGTAATTTATTTAATTTCTTATAATTGCTCCTATATTTTTTAATTATGTATCATCTTAGAATTTTCCATAATGTTTTGTAAATCCTTATATGTAATGTTTTTTAGGTGTCTTATATTTAATAGATATAGTAAAGACATAATAAAGTGTGGATGTATGTAAATATGTATTAATTATTTATAGGGAGGGCATAATTATGTGTGTATGTACATATGGATGTGTGGCATTTCTTATTAAGTAACTAAATATAAACCGAATTATATCGTGTTTGATCTCATTTTAATCAGAAAAGAAAAGTGGATATGTCAGTAAAATTTTTATCAACAAAACAAAAAAAGTTTTTCTTTTGTATTAGTGTTGTCTCACCGATATGTAGGTGTTTGATATTTTAGGACTGGCTCGACTTTCAATACCGCTCTCTTCTTTGTCTGCTGTCTCTTTCTGTGTCCGTCAGTGTCGGTGAAATACAAATAGTTTGAGAAACCTATCACCTTTTTCGTAGCTGTTACACAGCGGTCCCAACTTTGGAAGTCTTACCGAACCTTTACTGTATCGAGAATTTCGGTAGAACCTTTACTGTAACGGATATTGAAATTTTCATGTTAGTATCAAATGGGTATCAATTCTTCCATAAAGGTATGGAACGATTATCGATACCTTCATAGAAGTATCAAACGGGCGTCGATACTTTCATAAAAGTATCGAACGGGTATCGATACCTTCATAGAAGTATCGAACGGGTATCGATACCTTCATAGAGTTATCAAACGGGTATCGATACTTTCATAGATGTATCAAAGGAGTATCAATATTTTTGATACTTACGTCTTCGATACTATTCGATACGGTATCATAATTTAAGGTCTAGTATCGATAGTGTCGATTCGGTATTGGTCTGATCACTAGTGGTAAGTTCAATGTTGGACAGCTGGAGCTATCCTGTCAAGGATATACAGTGGTTGGCGGGATGAAGGTACCCTCCCACGGATCCTCCGAACCCAATTCCTTTATTCACAATTTCGTAACCCGCTATGAACACTCCGGACACGATAATCACCGCGATAGGCGCGGGAGCTATACTAGCCGAATCCGGGAGGCGTTGCAGCGATAAAGGGTTCACAGTGAGCAGTGAACGATTAGCAAGGGGGCGATAAGCGCATGTATCTCCTACTGTACGTTGGATGGTTCGCAAGAGACGGTGGTTACTGGCTTGTTCTGTTAAATTATACTCTGATAGATCGACTCTAGATCTGGATCTGTCGCAATCGGAGCTCCCGGATAGTTTTATGTCGGAAGACTTTCTCATCCTAGGCCCTTTTCGGAATGCAGCGCGTGCCGCCGATTGGCCTAGGACTGTCACGCGAGCAGGTCCTAGACGGGGCGCAGGAGGAGGCTGGCGAAACGGTTCGACATACATTCCGATGGCGGAGGCGGCAAGGAGCGCGGTCGGATAGTAACCGTCGTACGGTAAATAGTCGAAAAACGGGTGACTTTTTACGCCTCGTCCTCGCAATGTGAGCCTCGATAACAATGCCGAGGCCCGGAGCGTTGGCCAAGCGGGGCTGAGAGAGCGGGGGGAGGTCGAGCGGTATGCGAAGGCTGTGAACATAAGCTGATACGCAAATCTGGATGTAAGTGGATATATACATATTTCAACGCTCTATCACACGACTTATTGCACGCACATATGGGCACACACACCAAAGAAAAAACACTATATACAGCGGCATCCTACAAGTGGCAACACATTCGCTATAACTGTATCTATCCACGCGGGAAGTAGGAGCAGGAGGTTTCTCTTTAAAGTGTCTGTTTTACCACACGAGAATGTATAACAAATAAAATATATTTTAACAAATAAACTCTTTGGAACTATTAACAGATATATATATATCCCACTTACCACCACTTCGAACATCTCCTGTAATGTAAGAAAGTTTATTTTACTACCACATTTGACCTCGCATGACCTTCAGTGACAGCTTGCTGAAGTCGTCTCAACGCCGGCTATTACATCGCGATAAAAAAAACACAGCATTCCATTTAAAAAAATAGAGATGACCTTGAAATCTCTATACCTCCACCCACGCAAAAAATGGTTGCATCAAAATATGCTCCTCTCTATACCGTGCAAGTTTTATATATAACATTTTTTCATATTATCGCAAATAACGGAGATATACAAGGTGGACATAGTTATTGCCCACCCTGTATTGTTATTTCAAAGCATTTTTTTAAAAATATTTTCATTTAATTACTTAAAAATATTTTAAGTAATTTTAGGCTTCATTCCTATAGTTATAAACTGGGTAAGTACATGCATATGTTTCATTAAGTGAACTGTTTGATTATCTGAACAATTAGATTTTCCGAACCACCTCAGATCCAATTGGTTCAGATAACTGACGCTCTACTGTATATATTATTATTAGGTTCGTTACGTGACGATTACAGGGCAGCAGGATGGGGTGTTTGCTGGAATAGTTAATATGCGCGTGTTTTAATCGGCCACCAACCCTGAGAATACCCTCGCTATCAATAAAAGGGTTTAGTTTGAGGAGCTTACCCTTCCGGTAATTCTAATTGGTTGAGGAAAACTGCTGTATATTTAACTAAGAAGGACTCCGAGCAGGCCCAAATAGAGGACGAACCTGTATTTTTCTCTAACATTTGTCTTACTCTCTGATATATTATGGGAGAACTGCGAACAACCCTGTAAGTTACATCTCTATTTATGAATTCAGACAAGCTCGCAGTGTCTTGCTCCGAGAGCCTTGCAGAGCAGAATTCAAAGCCACTACCTTGAACATCCTGTTGACCTGAATTGGGTTCTTCGATAGACCAACTAGATAGATAGTATAAGAGGGGGTTAAATAAAGCCTATTGTGACACTACGTTTTCAGGGTGGTATTTATTTGGCTGCACGTTTTTACAGACTTCGCGATGTTTCAGTCTCAATCACTCAATGTTCAATCTCCTTTCGTGTGCTAGTTCTTTCCCTTAAAAAGGGAAAGCGCGTCCCACTCTCCTTTTGGGGAAAACCTTACTGTTGCCGGTTCTGCAGGTCCTGGCGATCGTCAGGCTAGAAAATGGGTGAGAACGGTCGGGTTTTTCCCGCTTTCGGTTCCGATCGTCGCCGTACAATGGCCCTGTCGCCCCATTGTCTCCCGCATGCTCTTACAATAGATATTCTTCAATAGATTGGAATCTTTTTCCAATTCTGGTAGTGGTTGCCTTTCTGTTTGTTCCTCCCGTATAATAAATTCTGAAAAGTATTCAGTGCTTCCTTAACAAGTGGAGCGGTTACTCGATAGTGGATAATTTCTCTACTAATTTGACTACTGAATGTTAGAGCCCAATATCTGGAAAAGACATGGAATATACAATGACTCACGAAATTGATCAAATACTTTCATTCGTTATACTTTTTATTTTATCAAAATGTAGCGACTAATTATAAATTTTTGGAAATGTATTTGATCAATAATTTAAGTTGTTATCTTAAGTTGATTCATTCAGTGTGAAATGTTAAGAACTATTTTAATTTACAACAAGAGCAAAATACTATTTTGTGTAAGACCAACTGCCAAAGACTTCCAAAATAAACGCGCTTCTGCCTCGTGTCCTTAGTTTTATCAGCTCGGTCAATTGCTGATTGGTGTCCGATTTCCTCTGGGGTGTGTAGGTACTGAGTCTTCATTGGTGGAGATCGTTTAGTAGGGACGCAGCTCCTTCCAAGGGAAAGGGATTGTTGCTAACATTAGAAAACCCCAGTTTTTGTGTTTTCCCAGGGGTTGCCGCGTGAGTTTCCGGGGGTACGGTACGCGAGAGAGGCCCGGTACCTCGGTTTGGCGGCCAAGTGTAATTGAACAAGTTTATGACGATAATCCGCCAGACCGAAGTTTCGTCGCGATTTCTTGCGAGGCAACAACAATAATTATACAATAAACAGAATACTGAATTTGATCAATAACGTGACTTGGCATCAAATAGTTTTAATATTCTGTATAACCGCCTTTGGCGTTAATAATGGCTTGAATTCTCCTGGGCATACTTTTCACAAGTTTTTTACATTTTTCAGTTGTAATTTCGTTTCATTTTTTAAAAACATTTTTCCATAATAAAGATAAATTTAAATTTGTCTCCTGAAAATCGGCCATCTCTTTTCTTAATTGGCTCCAAAGATATTCAATGGGGTTCAGGTCTGGTGACTGAGGTGTCTACTCTAAGACATTAAAATCTTTACTTTGGAACCATGATTTAGTAATCCGTGCCGTATGTTTGGGATCGTTGTCGTGTTGGAAAATAGTGTCCCTTATATTTAGTTGCAGTTTTTGCATACTTTCTACCAAGGAAGTGTTTAAAATATTTACATAATCCTTTGCCGTCATCCTCCCATCCCTTTGGAAGTGACGTGGTGTAAAATAATTACTCGCAAAAGTTGCTCAACAAAATTATATTTATTTGACCGATAACGCTTAAACTAATTTTTAAATGTATAGGTGACACGATACACGTAGAAAGAAAGTCTACGACAAAAAGCCTCGTGCATTTTTCGGGGCTCCCTTAAGTAGCCCCTTTTCCCTGGGAAAGTCCCAGGAAGTGGGGGCGCGGGCCTACATTGCCGAGGCAATACTCTTGTCCTCGAGTACGAAGAAACTCGGAGATGTTTGGAAAAACATCTCTCTGTTCTTCGCCTCGAAGGCCAAGAGTCGCCAGGCCTCAGTACGTAGGCCCACCGTGGCGGTCGCCACATTACGATGAACAAGACCTGCACCTAAGGCAGTCATACAGCCCCATACCATAATGTTTCCTCCTCTAAACTGTATTGTAGGGCAAATAAGTCGTCGGCTTAACTTTCCATTTTGTTTTTTCCAGATCCATTCTTTTCCATCAGACCCAGTCTATTTATTTCAGTCTCATCCAACCAAATTACGCGTTTCCTGTCTTGTAACGAAAAATTCACTTAGTGTTTGGCAAATTTTAAACGTAACATCATGTGACGTTTTGTTAAGAGCGATTTTTTAACTTTGTCTCTTCTCTATATACCGGCTTGTAGTAATGCTCTACGAACTCCTTCAGCACTAATGTCTATCTTATCAAATGCTTCCAACTTATTTTTTATTTGTACGGGATTATCTACTTCTCCTGGCCTTATAGGACGGATTATACTACCCTTTTTAGGGTCGGAAAGTCGGCTTACGGCCAGCTTTATTCTTCGCGACATTCTCTGCATACTTTTTTCTAATATTACTAATCATTCCTACGGAACATTGATATTTATTTGCTAGCGTTCTATGTGAAACACCTGCCTTAAGTTCTTCTATGATCTCTTTTACGATATTTTGAGCGATTAGTTTCACTATACGAAATTTTATTGAACATTAATAAAAAAAATAATATCGTATAAACTATTACACAATTCGTGCGTATATATTACTTACTGACTACAGTTGAATAATCTAATTTACAATAGGCGAAGAAAAAAGTTAACAGGAACCACAAAAAAAGTTTGACGCTTTGAAAATCTATACTAACCAAATTGATCAAGTGCTCTACGCAACAGTTCGGGCATTATTAGCTAGATCTGAAGGACCAGATTAACTAACTTCGTATTTCAGCGTCAAGGGCAGATGTAAACAAACAACCTATGTGACTTTGTTCGAACGTTAACTGTTTTAAGAAAGCTGTATTTCAAGAAAACTAGAAGCAATGATACTATATGATCAATTTCGTGAGTCACTGTATCAGCTTGTCCTTAGGGTCTTTTAATACTGTAGTGTTCCACTTTATGGGGAATGCGACTAAAAAGGAATCAACCCCATAAAGGTAATAGAAAATTTTGTTATGGGTTGGTTTAAGTTTGGCCTTGCTGGTTGAAATTTAGAATCCTAGTCATCCATTCAGTTTTTTTTAGCTGAGGATCTGTTTGATAGTGACATCTCTTATCAATTGTCCACCGATGATCTTGAGTGCTAGATAGATTTAGTATGAGGCTTGAGACCATTTCATTATCTGACTATGCAAATTCGAGAATACTTTGTTTTGTTTGATCCATTTTATAGTGACTTGTTGTATACATGTTGCAGACGTGTTGCGGATTTGATGTGTGGCTCAAAGGACTAAAATGTTGTGATGCGAATCTTATTTTTTGTTGACAGTGTTCCGCGTCTCTCACACGCCAACTTATTATGGTATGAGTTAAATGACTTCTTAGTATAGAAAACACAAGTGTGAAATTCTCTTACTGTGAACTGCTATTTTAATCTTTTTGGAAAAATTGGTGGACATTAAGGCGCGTTGGTCTTTTCTCGCTACTTTATCCTAAAAAGTGTGGTGAGGGGGTGGCCTATGATGGCGAATAGGAGCTCTTCTTCGTCTTGGGCTGTTCTACATGTGTAGCAAGTAGGTGGCCTACCCTGGATTTACCCAGTCGACTGGGTAGTGGTATGGCATCGTGGCGGGTCAGTCCTAACGGGACTGAGATATATGTATGTGTGTGTGTGTGTGTGTGCGCGCGCGCGCTTGTGTGTGGTGGCTTCACGACATGTCAATTGCCATTGAAGGAAATGTACGGGCACCGGGAAGGTGTATGGCACGCAGAAGCGACGAGTTTCTGCGCCCATAAAACAGTTTCTGGTCCTCGGCATCGCTTTCAAAGGAAAAGTAAACACAAAAGAATTTAAATTGGACGCCTTCAAAAATAGTAGGCTCGGTCGTCCGTGTCAGAAGGTCAAGCTCTTAACGGTTGCGTTTGCGACGCAACATCGTCTTTATGCTACAATAATTAGGGAAATAAAAAATATCTCGATGTATGGAGAGTTTATTCTGTTAACTTTCCGTTGTCACACCTCTTTTACGAATCACCCTTGTCACATTGGGTCTATGTGACCCAGTCCAATCATTAAATGTTCTAAAAATAGCAGTGATATCGAATCGAAATAATTTCGGACTGTAGCTTGAATATCGCAGAATATGTTTTGATAAAAAAAAGTTAACAAATGAATTAACACCATTCTCAAAAAAAATGTTTCTTTAAGTGTATGTTTCGGAAAATGACATTTTTATGAAAAAAAGCAATAACTTTTTTTATTTCTATATTTCTTGCTAAAACTGATGATAAAATGAAGGTTTTTTTTAGTGTATGTTTCAAAAAAGGTATTTATTTTATATACCGTTCAAGAACAATTTTTGAGTATGGAGGATGGTGCATTTATATGGAAAGACTAATTTATTTTCATATACATATACAAATATTTTTATAATATATTTGTATATTCATGTATGAAAGAAATAATATTATAAAGAAATAACAATAATTTCAATCATTTCCTCCATAGTCAATGCATAAGAATATGCGATGCTCGACGCATATTGCTCTCCAGCAAGACGGGCATTGCTGTGAAGTTTTATAATCTGCCCCGTACCCGCACAATCTACAATGTATTTTCTTTATTATGTTCTCTAAATGAAGCCTTTTCATATTTGGCGATTGCAACGTATGTATTTCTAAAATCGAGGCTATTGCAGTTTTGACATCGGTCCGAAGAGTTGATTGTGCATATTGTTCTCGTAAAAATGGTTCCACAAGGTGCATTATCAATTTCTTTAGACACCGTTTGGCTGTCAATTTTTTGTGCCTTCCATTTTTATTAAGGGGCTGGGAAGTGTGGAGTATCCTGGAATTTACTTGTTACATGATGATGATGATTTTATGTGTAAAACAGATAATGAATTGCAAAAACGGAAAGATAATGATCTTGGGATCAACTACACTTCACACTTTTATTTTGTATATAAAGTTTGAACAAAAATAAAATATGTGCGATTGCAGGAAAAAGTACACTTTTGTCACACATGAGTCTTTCAGACCCACAGTTTACTTTCGATGGTTGCCAGACACATGCCAACTAGATTTTTGGCAATCTAACCACTGGAAACTAAAGAAATCATTTCAAATTATTGCCACATTGTCTAAAGAGTGGCATTAAAAGCGATACCTTGAAGATATTCCTGTCCAAAGTAAAATTGTGGGTCTATATGACCCACTGTGACAACGGAGGGTTAATTACTAAATACTAAATACATCTTATCATGAAAAGTACTCTATTCTTTAAAAACTTCGAAGAAAATATTGAATGAAGCATAGTTACTCGTTAACGACCTGTGAAAAAGTTTTCGGAAATAATGTTTCATAATTAGAAATAACAAAAAGATATCACTAAATCTTCAAATATGATAAAAATTTATGTAAATACGAGGGTTGTCCGTAAAATAAGGTTCCCAATGATTTTTCAGAATGATAAACATGTTTATTGGCATTGAATAATACATTTTTGGAAAGCTTAGACTTTCCCCTATTTTTCGATATAATCGCCGTTGAGATCAATTCATTTTTGCATGCGGTGTACCATCTTTCTTATGCCTGAATCGTAGAACTCTCCCGCCGCGCCGCGAAGGTAGCTTAAAACCTCTTCTTTTAGCTCCTCTCCGGTTCTGAAATGCGTCTCACCCAGGTGTTTCTTCAATTCAGGGAAGAGATGGTAGTCACTTGGGGCTATGTCTGGGCAGTATGGCGGGTGTGTGACAGTACCCAATCCAAATTTGTTGATGAGATCGGTTGTTACACGGGCGATGTGCGGACGAGCGTTGTCCTGATGAAAACGCACTCCCTTCGTGAGCATGCCTCTCCTTCTGTTTTGAATCGCGCGGCGAAGGTTCTTCAGCGTCACACAGTAGCGGTCCGCATTGATTGTTGTACCGGCAGGCATGAATTCGCACAACAATAACCCCTTCCTGTCCCAAAAGACGCTCGCCATAATTTTGCCGACAGACAGTGTTTGTTTGAACTTCCGCGGCTTCGGCGACTCTGGATGTTTCCACTGACGGGATTGTTGTTTCGTTTCCGGTGTTGTGTAGTGGGCCCAGGTCTCGTCTCCAGTGACAATAGAGTCCAAGAAATCCTCGCCATCGGTTTCGTAGGCCTGAAGAAATTCGCGAGCCGCTTCAACACGTTGCCGTTTGTGATCTTCCGTAAGCATTCTCGGGACCCGCCTTGCACAAACCTTGGCATATCCTAAATGGTCTGTCAAAATTGTGTCAATGCAGGTCTTGCTGACATAAGGGACCATTTCGCAGAGCTCCCGAGCCGTCACCCTTCGATCTTTCAGCATTGTTTCTTCCACTTTCGCAATCGTTTCGTCCGAAATCGATGGCCGTCCAGAACGCTGTTCGTCATGGACGTCTGTACGTCCGTCTTTGAATTCTCTGCCCCATTTGCGCACGTGTTGTACGCTCATACACTTTTCTCCGTAGACTTCACACAGTTGACCTAGTCTCCGTACATACTAGTGTGCCGTACATGCTCATACTCTGCACGACCCCCTCGTAGAGGCGGCAAACCCACTCGTTAGGCCCCCTGAGATTTAAAAGGAGGCGGCCCAACGCGTCCGCCGCACAGTTGTCTGAATGGGCTTTCTAGCTGGACAAAATTGTTTGCACCTCATCTATGAAACTGAATGATGTAGTTCGACTAGATATACGTTTATTTAATATAACTCTAATGTAGAGAAATGAAATTGGGATGAACGGGTGAGGGAAATTAAATTCTATTCAATGTTATACTATATGTTTATTAGGTGGAAGTAATAACATAAGCACTTCTGGTGACATTTCTTTATTTCTAGACGGTGGCCAATGGCCTCAGACTAGAAATAAGGGGATCAGATGAGGTTAATAAGTTATTTAGAAGATCCTCGTTAGTTGCCCAACGAGAAATTTTCCTGGTGTGGTACTCGCGAAATGTTCGCAGTTCCTTATGTCGAGCTTCCTGAGTATCTTTTGACATTTGTCCGATGGGTAATACGATGCTTTCCATCACATCAGCACCATGTATCAGAATTTTGTGGACTGTCTTCGGCATATAATACCAGGGATATAAATGAACAAAAAGTTTTGCTGTGCCCAGGGCATACTGTCGGAATGCTGATATTTCAATACTTTGAGCACACGTAATTGTTTGTAATACAACTGCACATCGAAATATTAGATTTTCATCTATGCCAGTAATTTCCGCAGATTTTGTTGGATCTGCAAGAAAACGTCTAGTAGTATTGCCGTCGTTGGCAGTTCCGTATCCCTGTTTCACAACATCAACAAGAAAGCCTGTTTCACTTCTAAATTTGGAAATAATTTGGGATTTTCTTTGTTGAAATCGTTTCTTTTCTTCCTCACTACCACGAATTTACCATTTTTTTATGTCCAAGCGATACGAAATATGTAAAAGGCACTCAAAGAAGCGTGTATATATGCATGTAATGTGGAGAGGCCGAAATTGAACGACTGGCGATCATTATATCGTTCATCTGTGCAAGTGAAGCTTCACAAATGTAACATTTCTGCGAGGATGTATTTTCCAGTAATGCATTATACACTTTCGTGTCTATCACTGTCCTTAACAATGAATGTTGCATAGCAATATTTTTAGTGTTATTGAAAGAAACAATAGTTGGAGTCAATTGTGAAATTTGTTGTTCAATCTGGGCGTTCTCCTCCTTGATGTTTTCAGCATTTTCATGGATAAATTGAAATCTAATTGGACGACACCAACGGGTAGATGATGTCCGAGGATTTTTCCACAGCTTGACTGTTTTGCTAGAATATTTATGTTCTGCCGTTAATAGGGGTACAATAGATATTAATAAAATGTTGGCATCCGATGTCTCTGCGTTATTATCCGTGAATTTCTGCTTGTAGAGAGCATGTCCCGAACTGCCATCTAGTCCCCATTTATAAGTCAAACAGAAGGAATAAGTATTGCTGTTGAAATCGGAGTGTGGTGTCTGTGTTATAAATTTCTATTCCCCTGAAAGTACCAACCTTTGAGCCGTATGGTCAAGTAATCCTTGCAATTTCACCTCTCCTTTATTTTCAGTCACAATTATTGATGATTCGGCAGGGTAACATTTTTTTTTTCTCAATCAATACCTTTGAATAAGGAGGATACAATAGTACGTTTCTTTCCTTTGCTCCTTGCTGCAAACAAACGTACTGATGTTTCGTTAGATCTAACGAAATCATCAAAGCTAACGCCTCTTTTGGTTTGCAACAACTTATTAAATAATGTCTCAGTTTCAAAGCGGCAAGAGGTGGCAAATAGGAATTATTTTTTTAGACTTTCTGCACTTGTGTGAAGAAATCCCAACATGCTCCAAAGTGGGATAAACCGGACTTTTTTTTTAAGAGACCGTCAAAGTAGAAACATTGTAGACTTTCTCAGTATATTTTTGTGTGTGAGCAAACAAATGAGTACCTGTAGTTTTAAAATCCTTGTACTTACAGATTATATTAGAATCCATCACAGATTGAATATATAACACAAACACAACCAATAAAAAATGCTAAGAACGATAGACATTGATGATATATAAAGCTTGGATCACCGATTGACGCGAGTATCGGTTATTTATCTAATTAATTCTTAGATGTGACTTGCTAGAGAATTCTAAAAATATTCTGAAAGATGGCAATGAAACTTGCGCGCTAGACCAGAATACCCCCTTAACAAAAGACTGCGAATTGAAGGGGCATTGTTTACACTAAACAAGTGAACAAAGGCCAAAAAGATCTCTGATATTCTTATTCACTACTTATCTCTCATTTACCATGCTAAAAGATTTTTTTAAGCACAGCCGGTTTTTAGGTTTTGTCCAGCTAGAACTTCTAAATAACTTATTAATTTCATCAGATCCCCTTATTTCTAGTCTGAGGCCATTGCCACCGACTAGAAGTAAAGAAATGTCACCAGAAGTGCTTCTGTTATTACTTCCACCTAATAAACATATAGTATAGCATTAAATAGAATTTAATTTCTCTCACCAGTTCATCCCAATTTCATTTCTCTACATTGGAGTTGTATTAAATAAACGTATATTTAGTCGATCTACATCATTCAGTTTCATAGATGAGGCGCAAATAATTTTGTCCAGCTAGAAAGCCCATTCAGACCACTGTGCGCTGCCCTCTCTACTCGGGGGACCATTCAGTCGAAGTGCTCTTCGAAGCGTCAGCCGCTGTCCAGGTGGATGTTGAGGTACTTCATCGTACCTCCGATCCGGACCGACGACTCACACACGCGCAATCAAGACTGGGGCAGCCCCCAGCCCCGAGGCCCATTGTGGAACCACAAGGCCTCGGTTTTGCTGGGGGCGACTTCCAGCCCCAGTCCAAGGATCGACGTGACCACGGATGCCACCCACGCCTCACTGAGGCGGATAGTCCTGCCTATTTCCCGCCCGGCGGCGAGCACCAACGTGTCATCCGCGTAACACGTCAGCGGTACACCGCCGGGCAGGTTAGCTCGCAGAGCTGAGTCATATCCGACGTCCCATAGTGGGGGTCCCAAAACCGACCCCTGCGGATCGCTGCGACTCATCTCCCTCCGGATTACTCCGTATCGGCCCTGGAACTCAGTCGACCTGCCGCTCAAGTAGCTCCCGATTACCTTCCTCAGGTAAGGCGGCGCCTGCTTGGCAACAAGGGCCGCCCTTATGGTCCACCAGGGGAGGGAGTTGAACGCATTGGCTATGTTAAGCGACACAGTCAACACGACCCCGCCCCTGGAGGTGGCGGAGTCTGACAGAGCACGAACCCGGTGGATCGCGTTCACCGTGGATCGGCCCTGCCTGAAGCCAAACTGGCACTCGGCCAAATCGGGATCCCGTCGCGACAGGTGGCTGGAGTGGCGGGAAGCGACTGTCCTCTCGAACAGCTTACCCACCTCATCCAGAAGTATGTAGGGCCGGTACGCGGAGAGAGACACCGTGGGCCGTCCGTCCTTCCTTAGGAGGACCATTCGTTCCTTTTTCTAGGGGGTGGGATACACCCCCTTTCGTAGGCACGCTTTTTAAAGGTGCGCAACCTCTCCCCGAGGACGCTCAGGGCCAAGACCAGGGCCCTGCCGGAGACACCATCCGGACCCGGGGCCCTGTTGCCTCGGGACCTAAGGCGCTGCACCACCCCGGCAAGCTCATCCTTCGTCACTCCCAGGTCGGCGGACCATTCAACCCGGTCCGCTCCCGGATCG
>NW_017102521.1:28396-29574 GCF_001263275.1 Habropoda laboriosa
TGCCCATTACCAATCGGTATGGGTCCCGGTCCAAAGAGCCGCGGAGTTCCCTCCACGCCTTGGTCTCGGTCCTCCTGATGGCGCGCTGAAGGGACTCCACCTTTTCGCGGTAGAGTCTCCAAAGCGTCGTCTCTCTCGTCTCGTCGCGGATCCTCCCCTGGCGGGCTCTGGTGTACCGGAGTCGGGCCCTAACACATTTCTGCGATTTCGCCGGACCACCAATGCACGCCGCCCGCCTATGCGGAGGCTTGGCCAGGGGCATTGCGCAATCGCGAATATCGCGAAGCGCACCCCGGAACTGCTCTACCTCCCCCTCCACATCCGCGACGGTCCCAACCGACTCTTTCGGCCCTCGGTCCTCGTCCATGCGCTTATGCGCCCATTTCCGCGATGATGGGGTGTTCGGACAGCGCTGGGCGAGGGCAGTGGAGACGTCAAACCGGATGTACCTGTGATCGGACAACGTCTCCACCTTCTCCTCTACCCTCCATCCGACACGCTCCACGCGGCGAGAGGGGCGGCCCAAGTCAGATCGACTATGGACCGCTCCCGGAACCGCACAAATGTGTGGGCCGAAGCCCGATTCATCAATCGTAGGTCCAGCCGCGCTGCCCAGTCGGCCACCGCCAGGCCCCTAGCGTGGGCCCTGGGGGATGCCCACATCTCGTTGTGGGCGTTAAAGTCCCCCAGGACCAGTACCGGACAGGGTGCAATGCGGGAGATAAAGTCCCGCAACCCGTTCAGGTACACCTCGTATTCGGCGAGCGGCCAGCTAGGCGGGGCATAAACCCGCACCACCGCTAAGCCTCTCCATTCCGCAGCCACGAATCCCACACCGCTTCCCAACATCCTGAGCGGCGGGGACTGTGGCTGCTTTCCAGCTACGATGGCCACGTAGCCCCGTTTGACCCCAATCCAACTCGGAACGTTGTCGGGGACTCTATAGGGCTCCGCGACCACCGCGAAGCCATTCGCCCACTCGGCCTGGTTTTGCAGGAACAAGTCCTGCGCCGTGGCCGAGTAGTTCAGGTTTACTTGGAGGTCTCGGTGAGCTCCACCCCGCCCGCACCTGACTCGGGGTGGCAACAATTGCTATTTTCGTCTCCATCGGTGTGCGAGCCACCCCCGCGGCCGGGTCCGCAGGTGTCACTCCTGATTTCACCACCTACATCCGCACA
>NW_017102521.1:30021-34552 GCF_001263275.1 Habropoda laboriosa
GGGAGGTGGCCATTACAGATACCACCTTATTTCCCCCGCCCCTCTTCTTCTTGCTCGCCTGGACGCAAGATTTGCTCCCTAGGCTGTGCCCTTTTGGCCTCCCCATGTCTGAGCAAAGCGGACATTTAAGGGAGGCCGCAGGTTAAACATAGCCGTTCACGGGACCTTTGCCGTACTTGTCGGACTTACGTTCACCCTTAATACTAGGCCAGAGGTTAAGTACTAACGTCACCCAGACATCGCGGTCGGGGGGCAACTACTCCCCCCTTGGTTAGTCTGACAGGAGTATCCGCCAGGCGCTAGCCGCAGCCCATTCACACTCTCATTCATTCATCCACATTCACACACTCACCACTCACCTCGTTCGCCCTCTTTCCCGCCTTTTCTGCCGGGAAAAGGGCCAGGAGCCCCGCGTGGAGGTGAAGTGAATGGAGTTGGCCGGATCGGGCCCTACAACGTCGCTGAAGTTCGCCGCCGTGGGTCTCGCCGAAAGACGAGTTCCAGTTTGGCGAATATCACCTAGGTCGTAGTGTCGTGCCAGTGACGGTTAGCATTCCCCCGACTCACCGCCGGACTTCCCACCGCCGTCGGGACGGTCTCAACGCCAGCAAGAGCCATCTTCGATCGGGGTGCAACCGGACCACCATCTGGTAAGTACCTCTCCAGTCTTGTGCCGCTCCCTCTCGACGCAGACCTCTCGGCCTGCGGGTCATAAATCAGCACCAGTCCCAGCGCTCGTTCGAGCATGCTTTTACACAAGAGATCTTCGGTAACCCGAAAATTCCGATTTTTTTTCAACATTGTGGGTTTATAGGGGACCTCAGGAGTAGTAGCGGGCAATTCTTTTTTGGCCCAATTTCGGTTCTTCGGGGTAAAAACAGCCTTTGAATGGAGATAAGTGTTACCCTATTTCCCTGTATATATTTAAAACTACAGTAGATATAGGAAAATGTTTATAATAAAAATTAAATGGCTTTTTATGCCTTATAAGACTGTGCTATTAAATTAATAAAAATTGTTTTTTTAAATAAAAAATCTTCCACTACCGTTGTGAAAAATTTTGAATTTTCTGTTATATCGAAAAATATGTCAAATAAATACAGATGAATATGTTAATCTTATCGGATAATGTGATATTTTAATAATTTTAATCAATACTTGCTTTATGAGCTGTCATCATTGCACTTAGAACGATGCGTTATCAGTTACTAAGTATCTGTGTGAATCTTTGGTATATTTTTATGGTACTAATAGGCTGTGTAAAGTCTGTGTTTTGACATAGCGTTTAATGTTTACTCACAAACACAATGATGTTTCGGAATTTTTTATCACATGCTTATAAGCGGTCCCATCCGCGGATGATAATCATTCTGTACTGCAATTATAGGAGTGTCTGTTAAGTACTCGGGTACTGATTTCCGCGTACTTCGAATATTGCACTTGTTGCCGTCTGAAGGTTGGATGTATTGAGGTTGAGAGTCTGAGTGAATCTTCACTATTTCTGAGGTAACTGATCGTCCGTGTATTAACACTCTCTTGTCTTAAGTTAAGTCGGCCTTCTTATCGAGTCGTCCCTTCTCCAAATCTTCTAAAATTTGAAGAAGGGACGCGAAGGGAGGTTCTTAAAGTTACTAAGTGACCAACCCCAATCACCCCCTTCCATTGCGCCCGGAGCGCGTCACGTCCTTGGAGCGGGGGTGACGAAGCTGGTCCTTGTCGGACGGAAATTTGACAACAAGGGGGGAAAACCCGGCCAGGTCAACTCTGACTCTTCGACTCGCTCGGAAGCCCAAGTACCGAGAGGCCTCGGTAATTGCATCGGTTTCGAAGACCCCTTTAGGGTGACCTTATGATACCTTGCCTTACTGACTGAACAATAGCCTATTCCTTATTATTTGAGAAATTCTAGGTGCCACATGTTGGCTGCAAACCGGTCTGCTAAATTAAAAATAACGGTTTGCTGAACTAGAAATCACGTATCATAAAATCGTCCCCTTACTGTGCTAACAGTGTCACTAGATAGTATTCGACGTAGAGTGTAAAAACCCATTTCAAAAATGGTGCGTATAAATCCAGTAAATATTATCAGTATGTTAATTACATCGTTACAAATTTCAAGTATGAACGTTTGACTTCCGACTCCCTGGGAAATTACTTTCCACGACGCTATTCTGGATATAATTACGAGAAACGTGAAAGAAGATATTCTTATTGAAGATGATTCTGCGTTACAATTTGAAGATCCGTATGTATCAAATGAATTGCAAGACTGTTGTTACGAGGACGAACCAACATCAAATAGTGAACCGGAAAGTATGCTTCAAAGTGAACTTTGTACACCTGAAGAAAAAGGAAATTGTTGATTTGGAATATAAAACAAGAGCCGTAGAGTTCTCGAGAAGTGGAAAACGAAAACATCATTCTCTGAAAAGCGAACATCGATTTAAGAAAGTAAAATCTGTATATCAACTCTATAGATGGGAAGCTGCTGTGAAGAAAGGTGGATCGTTAAAGGATAAGGCAACTTTAATTGTAGAATATGTGTTTGAAATATTTAAAATTAGTAATTATAAAAGGATGATAATCCATGATACTGACATTTGGCGATGGGGTTTGGAGGCAAAGGCTGAAATGAACTATTCTTCATTCAAAGCGGGAAATTGGTGGGTTTGGAATTTTAAAAAGATGAATTGCATTGTGTCACGTAAGATAACAAAATTTATCACACAGTCAATCCATGCAAACGTTGAAGAAATAGAAACAATAAGTACCGTCTTTGTGAATGATATAAAACCGTTAATAACGAATTTTGGTGAAGACAACGTTTATAATGCTGATGAGCGTGGCTTTACATTAGAAATATATTCAGGACGCACATTAGCAGAAAAAGGTGTTAAAAAAGTTGAAGCTGTCGTTTAATCTCTATCATCCCTTACGCACAGCTATACAATCCTACCTACAATTTCTGCAAGTGGAAAATTACTCTCACCATTGTTTATCGTATTAACACTTTACCGACCGGTAGCGTCTGAACGTCCTACACATGTCTCACTGGTCATTCGGCCGTAAACATTTCCCTGACACCGGTTCTGTTTCGGCTTAGACTGTCTCGCGCGAATACTTATATGCGCTTATTCTTATGCCTATAGAAATGTTAAACCAAACTTTATGAAAGTGCTTACTATATTGTTCGCTTTCTGTTATTATAGGGTAATTAAGTCTAATAACATTTTTATATTTTCATAACATTAGTATTAAACAATATTTATTTTATCTATTAGAATTGTTTTCAGATTAATATTTACATAAAATTCCATAATTCATATAATAATCTTCTTCAAATAAGTAATAATTTAATATTTTTTTAAACTGTGATATCGCTCAAAACAGTCACCTTTATGTAATGGAACATTGCCAAATTTTCAGGCAAAACATGTTCTACTTCTTTTTTTATTAATTGCACAAACTCTACATTGCCTTTGGGGTTTTTTACTTCGACCACTAGACACTATATTTACAAGTTTATGCTTTCCGAAATTTGATAGTCTTCCTGGATGGTCTAATCTGGATGTTCTCCTTGTGGGCTCGGCAGTGTTGGCTGTATTGGATAAATCTTCATCATTTTCCTTAGAATCACAATTCAAATGGTGTTTTAGTTGCCTTTAAAGCAGTGCTCCGCAACCTTTTATCTTCCACGCCACACCAACGTTTTTTCGACAATTCCGCGGCACACCACAAGTAAAAGCTTGCAAATACATAAATTACAATAATACGTACATGTCTTTATTAGATAAAAAATACAATAAAATAGCTCTATCTATGTAGATATTTACTTCTATTTAAGTTTTATATAAAGCAATTTGAATTGTACACCAACACAAGAACAAAAATATATAGTCATAGATTACATGTAAAAAAAATTTCCGCTTTAAATTTAAATATAAAGTTTGTTGTTTGGTATTTACTTACGCCTATTTAATCAATTGATGTAATGTGGTTACGAATAATAAGGCGTGACTAGGTTTACGCTATGTACCCACACGGTAGTAGTGAGATCTTTATTAAACGTTGGCTGACGGTTTTGGAGGTCCGTGCGAGACTGTCTTCCTGTCGCCTCGCTTTTTTCCTACTGCCTTTCGGCTACGTGTTAATCATCCCTGATTGGTTAACCCGTCGCATCGGTGTTAACAAATCAGGTAATTTCTTTCTGAGTCGCTGCGTGTCCCTTGCGCCCTTGGCGCGCTTTTTCGGGGACCGAAGTGCGACTTGGTGGGCAAGGTTTTTCCCGTGACGTCATTTGGCAACACAGCTGAGTTTCCTCCAGGTCAAGTACTCGTGACCTGCCGGTCCGGACCTCTGGGCCTCGTACGGCGGACCTTTCGGAAACCTTTGGTTTATGATGCGGCAATTTGCTATTGATTCCGTCGGAGAAAGTTTCTACGCGGACATGCATTGTCGAATTTCTAGTAATTAAATAAGCTAAAAACGGTTTCCTCAAAAATAGCTTTTCAAGCGCGCACGTCATAAACCG